>NC_140992.1:208963558-209157276 GCF_052327205.1 Somniosus microcephalus | reverse complement strand
GAGAGAGACTGGGGGGAAGAGAGAGAGCGACTGGGGGGAAGAGCGAGAGCGACTGGGGGGAAGAGAGAGAGCGACTGGGGGGAAGAGAGAGAGCGACGGGGGGAAGAGAGAGCGACTGGGGGAAGAGAGACGAGAGAGAGCGACTGGGGGAAGAGAGAGAGCGACTGGGGGGAAGAGAGAGAGCGACTGGGGGAAGAGAGAGAGCGACTGGGGGAAGAGAGAGCGCGACTGGGGGGAAGAGAGACAGCGACTGGGGGGAAGAGAGAGAGCGACTGGGGAAGAGAGAGAGCGACTGGGGAAGAGAGAGAGCGACTGGGGGAAGAGAGATAGCAACTGGGGGGAAGAGAGAGAGTGAGTGGGGGAAGAGAGAGAGTGAGTGGGGGGAGGGGGAGAGGGGAGGGGAGAGAGGGGGAGGGGAGAGAGAGAGGGGGAGGGGAGAGAGAGGGGAGGGGAGAGAGAGGGGGAGGGGAGAGAGAGGGGAGGGGAGAGAGAGGGGGAGGGGAGAGAGAGAGGGGGAGGGGAGAGAGAGGGGAGGGGAGAGAGAGGGGGAGGGGGAGGGGGAGAGAGAGGGGGAGGGGGGAGAGAGAGGGGGAGGGAGGGGGGAGAGAGAGGGGGAGGGGGGAGAGGGAGGGGGAGGGAGAGAGAGGGGGAGGGAGGGGAGAGGGAGAGGGGGGACGGGGAGGGGGGAGAGAGAGAGGGGGAGAGACAGAGGGGGAGGGGGGAGAGAGAGAGGGGGGGAGGGGAGAGAGAGAGAGGGCGAGTCCCCGGCCCGCGGCTGCAAACGGAGCCGAGCCCCGAGACCTTCATGCTGTGAGAGAGGGCCGGGCCGGGTTGCCGGGGTAACCCTCCTCCCCCTCCCCTCCCCCCTCCCGCGGCCTGCCCCTCCCGAGCCCCGCCCCCTCCCTGAGCCCCGCCCCCACCTCCCCAAGCCCCGCCCCCCCTCCCCGAGCCCCGCCCCCCTCCCCGAGCCCCCCCCCCTCCCCGAGCTCCGCCCCCCCTCCCGAGGCCGGGCCTGAGGTGGCTTGAGACGGCCGATTGCGGCTGGCCGGGCCCGGTTGCCGGGGTAACCCTCCTCCCGTCTCCGCCCTCCCGATCTCCGGGACCGGGCCTGGGCCTGAGCGGCTTGAGACGGCCGATTGCGGCTGCCGAGCCCGGTTGCCGGGGTAACCCTCTCCGCTACCCCCTCCCGCTCCCCTCCCGAGCCCCGCCCCCCGCTAACCTGCTCGCTTCCCTCTGCCCGCGCTCTGTGGGCCCTGTGTGAAGGTGCGCGTGCGCCGTGCAGCGCGAGCGCGAATCAAGCGCGATCAGCTTGCAGTGAGCCCAGCCAGCCTTTACCAAGATGGCTGGCCGCTGGTTCGGAATCACGCCCAGCGGGACGGCCGGTGCGTAGCTCGGGCGTGGCTGCAAGGCGAGGCCCAGGCTTCAAGGCCTGAGGCCTGCAGGCAGCTGACCTAGAGAAATCAAACAGATAATGGACTAATTTATTACACACAAATTATATAATGAGTTAGTTGGGCTCCTAAGTACCAAATT
The DNA here is from genome assembly GCF_052327205.1 of Somniosus microcephalus. Classification (NCBI taxonomy): domain Eukaryota; kingdom Metazoa; phylum Chordata; class Chondrichthyes; order Squaliformes; family Somniosidae; genus Somniosus; species Somniosus microcephalus. The sequence goes on along the minus strand of NC_140992.1, from coordinate 209,155,743 downwards.
TGTGGTGGATAAAATGCCCTCCACACACAGACAAACTGGGGAAAAAAATCGAGGGAGGAATCAAGATGGCGGCAGCTCAGCTCGGGTCAGAACCATTAGGCCCGCCCACACACGCAATGTGACGCACCGATTGGTCAACCATCAGGTCACTGAAGTGTAGGATTGGTCAATCATCACGTCACTCAACTGTAGGATGGCCCGCCCGCACACGCAATGAGCCCGCCCCCGTGACACAGTGATTGGTCGACCGTCGGGTCGCTCGACTGTACGATTGGTCAACCTTCACGTCACTCAATGCTAATGAGCGGATAATGAGCGGAATTTTGAACATTTTTTGGATACATTCGGCACAATTTTTGTCTCACCGAAAAGTAAATACGCTTATGACCGTTCCGCATTCGTAAGCTTTCTTTTGATGTAACACACGTAGGTACGCTCTACAACTTTTGAGTGTATAGAGGACAGACAGACAGACAGACAGAAGAGCAATTATATATATATAGATATAGACTTGCTGGGGGGGCCCGGCGTTGCCAAGGCTTTTTTGTAAAACGGCAGTTTACAGGGCCGTGCGGTTTACGGCCGGCCACTGCCGCTCCCCCGCTCTGTGTCTCGGGGCCGAGCGGTTGTGAGGCCCGGCCCGAGTGACCCCAACTCACCTCCCGCTCCGGCGGGCCGGGAGCGGGATACTGTGCCGGAGCCGCACTGTGGAGGTTTGTTGTGCTGGTGCTGTCGCTGTCGGTATTGAAAAAATGGCAGCGACGTTTCGGGAGGCTGCAGGATTAAGCCCGCCCACATATGGAATGAAACGCCCCCCGTGATGCAAGAGAGAGAGAGCGACTGGGGGGAGAAGAGAGAGAGAGAGAGGGAAGGAGAGAGAGGGAAGGAGAAAGAGAGAGAGAGAGAGAAGGAGAGAGAGAGAGAGAAGGAGAGAGAGACAGAGAGAGGGAAGGAGAGAGAGACAGAGAGAGAGAGGGAAGGAGAGAGAGACAGAGAGAGAGAGGAAAGGAGAGAGAGAGAGAGGGAAGGAGAGAGAGACAGACAGAGACAGAGAGGGAAGGAGAGAGAGACTGGGGGGAGAGAGAGAGACGGGGAGAGAGAAAGAGTAGAGAGACTGGGGGGAGAGAGGGAGAGAGAGAGAGACGGGGAGATAGAGAGAGAGAGAGAGAGACTGGGGAGATAGAGAGAGAGACTGAGGGGGGAGAGAGAGAGCGACTGAGGGGGAGAGAGAGAGACTGAGGTAGAGAGAGAGAGAGACAGGGGAGAGAGAGAGAGTAGAGAGACTGGGGGGACAGAGAGGAGAGAGACTGGGGAGAGAGAGACTGGGGGAGAGAGAGAGAGAGACCAGGGGGGAGAGAGAGAGAGACTGGGGGAGAGAGAGAGCGACTGAGGGGGCAGAGAGAGAGAGAGAGACGGGAGAGAGAGAGAGACTGGGGAGAGGGAGAGAGAGAGAGACGGGGAGATAGAGAGAGAGAGAGAGAGAGACTGGGGAGATAGAGAGAGAGACTGAGGGGGGAGAGAGAGCGACTGAGGGGGAGAGAGAGAGACTGAGGTAGAGAGAGAGAGAGACAGGGGAGAGAGAGAGAGTAGAGAGACTGGGGGGACAGAGAGGAGAGAGACTGGGGAGAGAGAGACTGGGGGAGAGAGAGAGAGAGACCAGGGGGGAGAGAGAGAGAGACTGGGGGAGAGAGAGAGCGACTGAGGGGGCAGAGAGAGAGAGAGAGACGGGGAGAGAGAGAGAGACTGGGGAGAGAGAGAGACTGGGGAGATAGAGAGAGAGAGAGACTGAGGGGGAGAGAGAGAGCGACTGAGGGGAGAGAGAGAGACTGGGGAGAGAGAGAGAGAGACGGGGGAGAGAGAGAGAGTAGAGAGACTGGGGGGAGAGAGAGGAGAGAGAATGGGGAGAGAGAGAGAGAATGGGGAGATAGAGAGAGAGAGAGAGAGACTGGGGGAGGGAGAGAGAGACTGGGGGAGAGAGAGAGAGACTGGGGGAGGGAGACGGGGAGAGAGAGAGGGAGAGAGAGAGACGGGGAAGGGAGAGAGAGACTGGGGAGATAGAGAGAGAGAGAGAGCGAGAGAGAGACTGGGGGGGAGAGAGAGAGACCAGGGGGGTGGGGGGGGGGGGGAGAGAGAGAGAGATGGAGAGAGAGAGAGAGACTTGGGGGGAGAGGGAGAGAGTGGAGGGAGAGGGAGAGAGTGGAGGGAGAGGGAGAGACTGGGGGAGAGAGAGAGAGAGACTGGGGGGAGAGGGAGAGAGTGGGAGAGAGAGAGACTGGGGGGAGAGAGAGACTGGGGGAGAGAGAGAGACTGGAGGGGAGAGAGAGAGAGACTGGGGGGAGAGACTGGGGGAGAGAGAGACTGGAGGAGAGAGAGAGAGACTGGGGGGAGAGAGAGAGAGACTGGGGGGGAGAGAGAGAGAGACTGGGGAGAGAGAGGAGAGAGACTGGGGAGAGAGAGAGACTGGGGGAGAGAGAGAGAGAGACTGGGGAGAGAGACGGGGAGAGAGAGAGTGGGGGAGAGAGAGAGAGATGGGGAAGGGAGAGAGAGACTGGGGAGAGAGAGAGATAGAGAGACTGGGAGACACAGAGAGAGAGATAGAGAGACGGGGAGTGAGAGAGAGATTGGGGAGAGAGAGAGAGAGACTCGAGGAGGGAGAGACTGGAGGAGAGAGAGACGGAGAGAGAGAGAGAGACTGGGAGAGAGACTCGAGGGAGAGTCTGGAGGAGAGACAGAGACTGGGAGACTGGGGGAGAGAGAGAGACTGGGAGATAGATAGAGAGAGAGAGAGACTGGGGGGGGAGAGAGAGAGAGACGGGGAGAGAGAGAGAAACTGGGAGAGAGAGCGAGAAAGAGAGACTGGGGAAGAGATAGAGAGACTGGGAGACAGAGAGAGAGAGACTGGGAGACAGAGAGAGAGATAAAGAGACGGGGAGAGAGAGAGAGATTGGGGGGAGAGAGAGGGAGAGGGCTAGAAATTCGGTATCGCCCCGTTTGGAGAGGAAAGGAGAGAGAGACAGAGAGAGAGAGGGACGGTGAGAGAGAGAGAGGGGGAAGGAGAGAGAGAGAGAGGGAAGGAGAGAGAGAGAGAGAGGGGGAAGGAGAGAGAGACAGAGAGAGGGAAGGAGAGAGAGACAGAGAGAGTGAGGGAAGGAGAGAGAGAGAGAGGAGAGGAAAGAGAGACAGACAGAGTCAGAGAGGGAAGGAGAGAGAGAGACTGGGGGGAGAGAGAGAGAGACGGGGAGAGAGAAAGAGTAGAGAGACGGGGGGAGAGAGGGAGAGAGAGAGACGGGGAGATAGAGAGAGAGAGAGAGAGAACAACATGTCACAACCTGAGGACTGTTTAAAATTAAGACTGTTTAAAATTAATATTGAACGTACCAAATGAAGTACAAAGACTGTTTAAAATTAATATTGTTTAAAAGTAATATTGTATGTACCCAACAAATGTCAAATCGATTGACACCTACAGAATGTTGGAAAACTGTACCTTTTTGCTATGTAAGCTTTGGCAATATGGTTCTCTGTAAACTTTCATGCCAATAAAGCATTTTAATTGGAAATTGGAATTGGAATTGGACTGGGGAGATAGAGAGAGACTGAGGGGGAGCGAGAGAGCGACTGAGGGAGAGAGAGAGACTGGGGGAGAGAGAGAGATGGGAGAGAGAGAGAGTAGAGAGACTGGGGGGAGAGAGAGAGAGACTGGGGGAGAGAGAGGAGAGAGACTGGGGAGAGAGACTGGGGAGAGAGAGAGAGAGACTGGGGGAGAGAGACGGGGGAGAGAGAGAGAGAGACTGGGGGAGAGAGAGAGAGAGAGACGGGGAAGGGAGAGAGAGACTGGGGAGAGAGAGAGATAGAGAGACTGGGAGACAGAGAGAGAGAGATAGAGAGACGGGGAGCGAGAGCGAGATTGGGGGGAGAGAGAGAGAGACTGGAGGAGGGAGAGACTCAAAGGAAAACCGTAAACAATGCATGCAGGGCAGAACTAGGCCAATATCCATTAATAATCACAATCCAAAAAAGAGCCACCAAATTTTGGAAACACCTAGAAATGAGCAACCCCCAATGCTATCATTACGAAGCCCTGAAATGCCAAGAGAGGACCATAAAGAAGAATACCCTCAGTCAACTAGTCCTGGGACTCAGTGAAGTAACTACTAACACTACTAACAATAACCAGCCCCAGGACAGTGACAGCGTAACACAAAGAATTTGACCCAACACAATCGTCGCTAAGCAAAAGGAAAAATATCTGTCATACTGGGCAGAAACAACAAAAACCCAAAGCAAACTCAATTGCTAATTGGCCCTAAACAGACAATACAACATAGCTGATTACCTGACCATGGTAAAGGATAGCAAACTGAGAAAAACCTTGACAATGTACAGACTTAGTGAACATAGCCTGGTGATCGAAAAAGGTAGACACAGGCAGACCCGGCTACCAAGAGAGGACAGGATATGCTCTCACTGCAGTCAGGGAGTGGTGGAGACAGAGATGCACTTCCTCACAGCTCGTAGAAAATATCAGGGCATAAGGGAGAATTTCTACCCAAAATTCACAAAAATATGCCCGGAATTCAGAAATTTGAATGACGACCAAAAACTCCCATACCTACTAGGGGAAGAGAGAAATTGCGTAACACTCGCGGCACACTATGTTACAGCTTGCCATAAACAGAGGGACAACCACTAAATATAAGAAAAGAGTATATATAAATTATATGAAAGTATATTTATACACTCAGGGATATATCTGTTTATACACTGTATGGATAGATCTGTATTTTTGTGAACAAACATGAATGTTTTCCGATGCTTTGGCAACATAAGATGTAACTTGTCATGCCAATAAAGCGATTTGAATTGAATTGAATTGAATTGACTGGAGGAACGAGAGAGACGGAGAGAAAGAGAGACTGGGAGAGAGAGACTGGAGGAGGGAGAGTCTGGAGGGGAGAGAGAGACTGGGAGACTGGGGGAGAGAGAGAGACTGGGAGATAGAGAGAGAGAGAGAGAGAGAGACTGAGGGGGGAGAGAGAGAGACGGGGAGAGAGAGAGAAACTGGGGGAGAGAGAGAGAGAGAGACTGTGGGAAGAGATAGAGAGACTGGGAGACAGAGAGAGAGAGACTGGGAGACAGAGAGAGAGATAAAGAGACAGGGAGAGAGAGAGAGATTGGGGGGAGAGAGAGGGAGAGGGCTAGAAATTTGGTATCGCCCGGTTTGGAGAGGGAAGGAGAGAGAGAGAGAGAGAGAGAGAGGGAAGGAGAGAGAGAGAGAGAGGGAAGGAGAGAGAGACAGAGAGGGAAGGAGAGAGAGAGAGGGAAGGAGAGAGAGAGAGAGAGAGAGGGAAGGAGAGAGAGAGAGAGAGAGGGAAGGAGAGAGAAAGAGAGAGAGAGAGGGAAGGAGAGAGAAACAGAGAGAGAGAGAGAGGGAAGGAGAGAGCGAGAGAGAGGGAAGGAGAGAGAGAGAGGGAAGGAGAGAGAGAGCGGGAAGGAGAGAGAGAGAGAGGGAAGGAGAGAGAGAGACAGAGAGGGAAGGAGAGAGACAGACAGAGAGAGAGAGGGAAGGAGAGAGAGAGACAGAGAGGGAAGGAGAGAGAGAGAAAGAGGGAAGGAGAGAGAGAGAGAGAGGGAAGGAGAGAGAGAGAAAGAGAGGGAAGGAGAGAGAGAGAGAGAGAGAGAGAGGGAAGGAAAAGAGAGACAGAGAGGGAAGGAGAGAGAGAGAGAGAGGGAAGGAGAGACAGAGAGAGAGAGGGAAGGAGAGACAGGGAGAGGGAAGGAGAGAGAGAGAGAGAGAGGGAAGGAGAGAGAGACAGAGAGGGAAGGAGAGAGAGAGACAGAGAGGGAAGGAGAGAGAGAAAGAGGGAATGAGAGAGAGAGAGAGAGAGAGAGGGAAGGAGAGAGAGAGAGAAGGAGAGAGTGAGGGAAGGAGATAGAGAAGAGAGGAAGAGGCCCGGCCTGAGTCAGCCCAGCTGAGTAGGCTGGGCACAGTGAAAGCATTGATTTCTTTATGACAGCACAAAAACTGCTCTGACATCATAGCAGCTCTTCGACATCATAGTCACTCAATGCTAATGAGCGGATAATGAGCGGAATTTTGAACGTTTTTTGGATACCGTCGGCACAATTTTTGTTTCACCGAAAAGTAAATACGCTTATGACCGTTCCGGAATCGTAAGCTTTCTTTTGATGTATAGATAGATAGATAGATATCCCCTCTTTTTATTTTAAATGCACTTATCTCATTACTAATCTCATCATCCAATGTCATGGCCACCTGCTCTATCTCTCTGGTAAATGCTGAAGCAAAATAATTATTTAATATTTCTGCCATCTCTCGATCGTTGCCTGCGGTATTATCTTGTCTATCCCTTAATGGTCCTATTCCCATCCCAACCTTCCTTTTTTTTATTGATGTGCCTATAAAATATTTTACTATTTTGTTTTGTTTTTTGATAATTTAATTTTAATTTCCTTTTTGCCTTCCTAATTGTTTTTTTGACTTCTCTCCTAATCTCTTTGTATTCTCCCTTATCATGCAATTCCCTGCTGTTCATGTACTTAATGTAGGCCTCTTTCCTTACCCTCAGTTGTTCCCTTATGGCTTTATTCATCCATGGAGCCTCATTCGTGTTTGGTTTGTTCTTTCCTTTTAGCAGAATATATTTTTCCTGCACTTTGTTGAACACTGTTTTAAATGTTTCCCATTGCTGTTCTACATTGTTGTTTGCCAATATTGTTGCCATTTTATTTCCCCATGTTCTATTCTCAGCCCCTCAAAATCAGCTTTTCTCCAATTTATTAACCTGGTTTTTGTCATACTTATGTCCTTCTCAATTATCATCTTAAAGCGTATTATATTATGGTCACTATTGCCTAGATATTCCCGTACTTTTACTTCTCTTATCTGCTCTGGTTCATTCCCCATTACTAGATCCAATAGCGGATCCTCCCTTGTTGGGCTTTTTACATATTGGGTTAGAAAGGAGTCCTGTACACATTGTAGGAACTCCATTCCCTTATCCCCTTTATCTACCTCTTCTGTCCAATTAATATCGAGGTAGTTGAAATCCCCCATGATTATTCTATGTTTTTTACTCATTTCCCTAATTTGTCTGCATATTTCTTCCTCCACCTTCCTTCCACTATTAGGTGGTCTGTAGACTATGCCTAATAGTGTGATTGATCCTTTATTATCTTTTATCTCTATGCATATGGATTCTATTTTTGTCTTGCTGATAGCTGCGTCACTTTTTTCTGCTGCCATTATGTTATCCCTAATAAGTACAGCTACTCCACCTCCCCTTTTTCCCTCCCTATCTTTTCTCAATATGTTATACCCTGCAATGTTTAATTCCCAGTCCTGATTTTTCTGATGTCTCAGTAATCCCGACTATGTCTGGTTTCTCACAACGCATGATTGCCTCCAGCTCCCCTGTTTTATTACGAACACTGTGTGCATTGCCATACTGTTTAACTCATTTTTAATAGGGTTTCCTCTCACTTTATGTTTAACCATCCTTTTAGACTCCTGTTCTATAACTATATTTATTCCCTTGCCATCAATGTCCTCCCTTACTTTATTCTTTCCTATGCTCTCTTTTCCTGTTTTGTTGATATTTAGGCTGGTTACATTTCTTGTAGATCCCTTTCCCCACCTTACTAGTTTAAAGCCTTTGCCACCTCCCTATTTATCCTTTCTGCTAGGGCACGGGTCCTATCCCGGTTCAGGTGGAGCCCATCCCAGTGGTACAGCTCCTTCCTGTCCCAGAACTGGTGCCAGTGTCCCATGAAAAGGAACCCCCCTTTCCCACACCAACCCTTTAGCCACGTGTTAATTCTCCTGATCTGTCTGCTTCTATGCCAATTTGCACGTGGCTCGGTCAGTAATCCAGAGATTATTACCCTCGAGCTCCTGCTTTTTAATTTAGAGCCTAACTCCTGATACTCTTTCAGCAGGACCTCCTCCCCGTTCCTACCTATGTCGTTTGTTCTAACATGGACCACGACAACTGGATTTACCCCCTCCCTTTCCAAGTTCCTCTCCAGCTGCCATGAGATATCCCTTACCCTGGCACCGGGAAGGGAACAAACCCTTCGGGATTCTCATTCTTGGCTGCAGAGGACTCTTATCTGTCCCCCTAATTGTAGAGTCCTCTATCTCTACCACATTTCTATTCTGCTCTTCCCACCTTGGACAGCCTTCTGAACCATGGTGTCTTGGTCTGCATTGTGGCTGTCCTCCCTGCAGTCTTCTTGTTCTCACAGGTAGCGAGTACATCGTACCTGTTGGACAGGATCAGTGTCTGCAGGAACTCCTGCTCAACTTCTCCTAAATCCCTGCTACCTGGCTCCCTAACAGTCACACCCTCCCTTTCCTGAACCTGTGCTTTCCTCTGGGGTCTGTTTGTATTCTGGATAAAACTGTCCAGAAATTCCTCCCCCTCCCTTATGTGTCAGAATGTCTCCAACTTGCACTCCAGCTCAATGACTCTGAGCTGGAGAGATTTGAGATGGAGACATCGCCTGCAGACAGGTTCGCTCGGGACAGTCTCACTATCCACAAACTCCCACATACTGCAGTCCAGACACACAACCTGCCCTGCCATATCTTAGTCTCACCTTATTTTATTTATTTAATTAGTTAAAGTCTTTATTCAACGATTATTTAGTTATATTAATTAGTTTAACTAGTTAAGCGATAAATTTAATACAGTACGTTATAGTTTCCTGCTCCTAGTTTAAACCACTGTCCTAGGTTAGAGAGAAAAAAATCATTAATACTCATCAACCAATCACCTACCTGCTGTCCTGTGACGTCACTCTTTATCCCCGCCGCTCTCGCTGGTCCCGCTCGCGCTCTGGCCTCGGGCCTTGGGCCTCGGGTCGCCGCTCCCTTCATCCTCGCTGGTCCCACTCTTGCTCTGGTCTCTGGCCTTGGGCCCCGGGTCGCCGCTTCCTTTATCCTCGCTGGTCCCGCTCTCGCTCTGGTCTTGGGCCTTGGGCCTCAGGTCGCCGCTCCCTTTATCCTCGCTGGTCCCGCTCTTGCTCTGGTCTTTGGCCTTGGGCCTCGGGTCGCCACTGCCTTTATTCTCGGTGGTCCCGCTCTCACTCTGGTCTCGGGCCTTGGGCCTCAGGTCGCCGCTCCCTTTATCCTCGCTGGTCCCGCTCTCGCTGGTCCCACTCTCGCTCTGGCCTCGGGCCTCAGGTCACCGCTCCCTTTATCCTCACTGGTCCCGCTCTTGCTCTGGTCTCGGGCCTTGGGCCTCAGATTGCCGCTCCCTTTATCCCCGCTGCTCTCGCTGGTCCCGCTCTCACTCTGGCCTCTGGCCTTGGGTCGCCGCTCCCTTTATCCTCGCTGGTCCCGCTCTCGCTCTGGTCTCGGGCCTTGGGCCTCGGGTCGCCGCTCCCTTTATCCTCGCTGGTCCCGCTCTTGCTCTGGTCTCGGGCCTTGGGCCTCAGATTGCCGCTCCCTTTATCCCCGCTGCTCTCGCTGGTCCCGCTCTCACTCTGGCCTCTGGCCTTGGGTCGCCGCTCCCTTTATCCTCGCTGGTCCCGCTCTCGCTCTGGTCTCGGGCCTTGGGCCTCGGGTCGCCGCTCCCTTTACCCTCGCTGGTCCCGCTCTCGCTCTGGTCTCGGGCCTTGGGCCTTGGGTTGCCGCTCCCTTTATCCTCGCTGGTCCCGCTCTTGCTCTGGTCTCGGGCCTTGGGCCTCGGGCCTTGGGCCTCGGGTTGCCGCTCCCTTTATCCTCGCTGGTCCCGCTCTCGCTCTGGTCTCGGGCCTTGGGCCTCGGGTCGCCGCTCCCTTTATCCCCACCGATAGAAGGGGGATCCCCATTCATGCTTATGGAGATTCCATTTGTATGGAACCTCCATAAGCACGAATGGGGATGACATTAAAAATACATTTAATGTAACAAATAAAAAAAATTACATATTTAAAATACAATATAATTAAACATTTAAAACAAAAATTTACTTTTTTGAAAAATAAATTTACATATTTTAAATGGTCTAAAAATAAACTTACCTTATTGTACATGTGTTTTAATGTTTAAATGAATGAGAATGTTTTATTTTAATTTTTTTAAAACTCTTACGCTGGTAAAAGCAGGGCATTCGCTGGGCAGGAACTCTCCACCCGCGGGTGCCTTTTTCCTGGGGTTGTGTACGATCTGTCAAGAAGATTCTTGACAGTTTGCAAGCTCCAGATTTTAGCGCATGCGCTCTGCATGCTTAAACCTGGAACTTGCGCGGCCCGTATGGGCGCATGTGCACCTCGTACGCAGCCATAGGGGCCGCAAATTACGACTCATTGTATCCTAATTCCAGTAGGCAGTATTTAAGATGTTGGAGTTTTTTTTTAAACTTCCTTTTTCACCAGTTTACTCTTCTCCCCTGAAGGTGTTGACTCCTTGCTGGGGTATGGTCCCATGGGTCCAGCTGCCCTCCAGTAGGTCACCCAAGTGGTCATTCTGCACGTGTGAGTTCAGACAGTGAACGTTTGCTGGTATTTGACCCATGGCGGTACCAGAGCCAAGCGCAATCCTATTCTTCTTTGATGTCCACGGATGCACACTTTCTAGCAGGGGTCACAGGATAACAGTCAGGTTTGGGGAATCCTGACCCTTTTGTGTTTCTTCCTCTTTTCTAGCCCAAGAGCATCGAGACCAATTGTAGCACCCCTACTTCCACTTTAGATGAGATCAGTTAACTCTGCACAGACTGACGATCGAGCCAGGGTCCTTCCCGCCCTGCATAGCTCAGCTGCTTAACAGTCATTACCATTTAAGGCATCACAGCAGCTACTTAAAATGTTTTAAATTGAGTGCAAGGAAGGAACATAAATTGGGCAATACAGGATTAAAATATCTTTAGCCTGCAGCTTCGGAATATGAAATATTCCAAGGCATGTAGGACGTGTTTGGTTTATTTATTTGAAAAAATACATCTGGCATTTTTTCCACCAGGTCTGTAACCACAGATTGCTCATCTGTGTGTTACTGTGACTAGGTTGCCACTGATCAAGGAGTGTATTGTTTCCTCAATAGCCCAGTGAGTTTATTCACTAAGTAGCTGAGCAATACAGACCAGGAAGATTCCTTAGTCATCCCTGGTCTGTGCTGAGTTAACTGATCTTAGCTGGGGCAGTGTAGGGGCATTATAATTTGCCTGTGTTGGGGAGAGGAAAATTAACCAAAGCTCCATTCCTGATTGCTCTCCAGCAAACCATCCGGAAGTGCCCATGTACCGAAATCGGGTGAGGACAGGGGTGGGCTCTTCTGTGCTGGACCTCCTCAGTCAAATAGACTGCCAATAATGATTGTCAAGGATCGCCCAGGCATGATGGTTACTCGGGCAAGGCACCCAGTGATTGTCGGTCCATGCAACAGCAAAGAGTCAGAAGAGGGGACAAAGATGGAAGAAAATCAGTGAAGGAAATTAGGGACGTGTATTATTCAGGCAATCGTAAATAGGATGACGGCATTTTAGATTTTATTGTTGGGAATTTACCATCTGAGCTGAAAAAAGATTGATCTACTAAGACACGGATATAGCACGTAGCTGATCTCTATGCAAATCTAATCCATGCTGCTCAGTCAGTTACAAATTTACCATTTATGTTGTTTGTGCCCCTGGTGGGTTATGTTCCAAAATCCCAGAATGAAGTTCTTTTAAAACAAAAGGGAACTGGTAAATAGGTTAAACAGGAATTGAGTAAACTGTCCTTTTACCACAGGTTGTCATAGAAACAGAGAAAATTTCATACTCTCTGCAATTCATGTCCCTTGAAGATCTGGAGCATGTGGTTAGCCATGTCACTGCATCACTCAAAAAAATATTTCCAGATTCATCACCCGGGTAAGTAGCCCCCAAATGGCTGCTTTGACTTTATGTCTTTGTTTCACTGTTTCATGTTTCACGGCAGTGCTGTGTTTGAACAGACACTGCTGATTATAAACCTATTTACTATATACAGAGTGACGGTTAGGGTTGATGGAACCCCCTGACTTTGGCAGCAGTGCTGTAATGTAAATGAAGGCAGTGCTGCTGTTGCAGGAGAGGCGAAGAACCACATCAAGAGGTGGTGGGCAGCTGCTGCCCTGGAGGCGAAGTCACATGTGAAATAGCTGCCGTCCTCGGCTGTCTGCCGCAGCACGTTCTGGCCGTGGGACGGCTGGACGGTTAGCGTGCTTCTATGGGCTGCTGACGTGGTTTTTCATGTGCGGCTGGTTTTGTGCAGCCCTTAGTGCTGCTGATTCCACCTCATAGCGCCAGCATCCCCGGACCACTTCTACTAGGAGGCACGAATATTTTCAACCTTTGCCTGCAACTTTCCTAGTGCCTAATTTGCAAACCTGTCCTTATGAAAACCCAAAGCAATGATGAGGGATTTGCAGATGAATACAGCTGATTGTGGATGAACTGCCTACTTTTTTTTCCTTTTTATTCGCTTATGGGATCTGGGCGTCGCTGGCAAGGCCAGCATTTATTGCCCATCCCTAGTTGCCCTTGAGAAGGTGGTGGTGAGCCGCCTTCTTGAACCGCTGCAGTCCGTGTGGTGAATGTACTCCCACAGTGCCGTTAGGTAGGGAGTGCCAGGATTTTGACCCAGCGTCAATGAAGGATTGGCGATATACTTCTAAGTCAGGATGGTGTGTGACTTGGAGGGGAACTTGGAGGTGGTGGTGTTCCCGTGCGCCTGCTGCCCTTGTCCTTCTAGGTGAAAGAGGTCACGGGTTTGCGAGGTGCTGCCGAAGAAGCCTTGGCGAGTTGCTGCCTCGGTTATTGCCCAGGAGAACCCCCTATTGGTCCAGTGGCTTTTCTGGCAAGTGGATGGCTCTGAAGATTTCCAGTTTGTTTGTGATGGGTTGATGAGCTCCATCTCATCAATCTTGAAAGCTCCATGCACTTGGTTTTCACGATCCTTTGTCAGACCACTGTGTGCATCTCAGATTCAAATTAATCAGTTGTTCCCCATACAGTACCCATACCAGAGCAGTCCAATACCAGTATGATACATTGAGAGTGTTTACATTGTGTATTGTGATTTTTTTTTTTTGCTTTTCCTCTTCTCCAGAGATCCGAGCAATAACTTCTTGCTACCTCCTCAGTAGCATCTGACTACTTTGGGCAACTCATTACTGTCGCTCAGTGTGAGACAGCTGATTGGCTGATTGTTCTTTTGCGGTTTAACCCGATCTGATGATGTTATTCACCTTGTTATTTAAACATGGAGCTTGAAGAGAGGAGGTGCTTCAGTTGCCTCTTTTTAATTGATCCATAAAGATGACATTGGTTTGCCCCAGTGTTATCAACAGAGAAACAAATTTGCACATGCCCCTTTGTATTAAGGAGGCACAGCTAATAAAAGAATTGAAACATAAAGTCCAATTTCAACAGAATCAAAGTCCAATTTCAGCAGATATCCGACAATGTGGAAAAATGCCCAGGTATGTCCTGTCCACAAAAAGCAGGACAAATTCAATCCGGCTAATTACCACCCCATCAGTCTACTCTCAATCATCAGCAAAGTGATGGAAGGTATCATCGACAGTGCTATCAAGCGGCACTTACTCACCAATAACCTGCTCATTGATGCCCAGTTTGGGTTCCGCCAAGACCACTCGGCTCCTGACCTCATTACAGCCCTGGTCCAAACATGTACAAAGGAGCTGAATTCCAGAGGTGAGGTGAGAGTGACTGCCCTTGACATCAAGGCAGCATTTGACCGAGTCTGAAATCAAGGAGCCCTAGTAAAACTGAAGTCAATGGGATTCAGGGGGAAAACGCTCCACTGGCTGGAGTCATACCTAGCACAAAGGAAGATGGTTGTGGTGGTTGAAGGTCAATCATCACAGCCCCAGGACATCGCTGCAGGAGTTCCTCAGGGCAGTGTCCTAGGCCCAACCATCTTCAGCTACTTCATCAATGACCTTCCCTCCAACATAAGGTCAGAAATGGGGATGTTCGCTGATGACTGCACAGTGTTCAGCGCCATTCACACCTCCACAGATAATGAAGCAGTCCATGCCCGCATGCAACAAGACCTGAACGACTGATAAGTGGCAGGTAACATTCGCGCCACAGAAGTGCCAGGCAATGACTATCTCCAACAAGCGAGTGTCTAACCACCTCCCCTTGACATTCAATGGCATTACCATCGCCGAGTTCCCCACTATCAACATCCTGGGGGTCACCATTGACCAGAAACTTAACTGGACCAGCCACATAAATACTGTGGCAACAAGAGCAGGTCAGAGGCTAGGTATTCTACGGCGAGTGTCTCACCTCCTGACTCCCCAAAGCCTTTCCACCATCTACAAGGCACAAGTAAGGAGTGTGATGGAATACTCTCCACTTGCCTGGACGAGTGCAGCTCCAACAACACTCGAGAAGTTCGACACCATCCAGGACAAAGCAGCCCGCTTGATTGGCACCCCATCCATGACCTTAAACATTCACTCCCTCCACCACCGGCTGCAGTGTGTACCATCTACAAGATGCACTGCAGCAACTCACCAAGGCTTCTTCGGCAGCACCTCCCAAACCCGCGACCTCTTCCACCTAGAAGGACAAGGGCAGCAGGCGCATGGGAACACTACCACCTCCAAGTTCCCCTCCAAGTCACACACCATCCTGACTTGAAGTATATCACCGATCTTTCATCGTCGCTGGGTCAAAATCCTGGAACTCCCTACCTAACAGCACTGTGGGAGTACCATCACCACACGGACTGCAGCGGTTCAAGAAGGCGGCTCACCACCACCTTCTTGAGGGCAATTAGGGATGGGCAATAAATGCTGGCATTGCCAACGACGCCCTGTTCCCATAAACGAATAAAAAAAAAGGAAACTTATGAAACAAATCATAATGTTATTATGTGTGTCTATTAGACACTCGACTCCCTGCGGCGTCCACCAGTCACGGAAGCCCTAAAGCACCACATGCAATCTCTCCAGGGCCACCCAAGCACGGACAAGACAGCGGAAGAGAAGCAAACAGTCAGAGCAACCCCCTCCCACACCAGCACCCCCTGCACCCCCCATGGGCCGCATGATGCCCTTATTTAATTATTTATCCTACCAGGAATCTTATTTTGCCCAATACTAGTATAAATTAGCCAATGGCTTCATTTTGCTTAACTAATGTTGTCTGTGCATGTTGTAATGGGTACCATAATGCATTCAAGAGGAAGAATCAGTGAGTTTAGGGGCCTGGCTGCATTCTAACTGCTAATTATATGTGTGTCTTTTTAAAAATTTGGTACAGGGAGATGATTTCCTGGGGTACCTGACATGTGGCGTGAAATAGTCTTCACTTCCATTGTGCCCTGGTGTTTCATGTGACTCTAGCTCAAAATATTTTCGACTTATACTGTCCTTTAGGCAGTATAATCCACATTTGTGCTCCACTTCCCTGATGGGGCATAATCGGTGTAAATTGAATTGTACAAACAACACTGGGCCCTCAAACAAATTATTTTACTTTGCTTATTTCTGTCCCCTCTCTCGCCCCTATCTCCCAGCTGAGAACTAGAGTCAAACAGCAGATCATCCTAGTTCAAAAAATTTTGTAACATTCCATGGGGCCGATAATGCCCCATAACAGGGGTGTCAGCCAGATTGGGAGCAAAAATGTGCGGTAAGCTTTGCCCCTTCATGTTGGGGGTGTTACCGCCCTGTTTCTGCCCAACGGTGCCAGTGAAAACCTACCCCGAAGAATGGTAATTTGGGTAAAGATATTGGAGGCTTCCAACACATGGAAAACTATAACCCAGCATGAAAGTCAGTACCTTATCGAGAGGAGAGAAAATGGAACACTAATTGATTAAAGGTCTGTAATCTAAAGGTTCAAAAGACTTTTGCAAACTGCTTGCACTTTGCTTTCATAGTGTAGGAGGACATCTGAACCCCTTGATTAAATTACAACATTGTAATCATCTGTTATTCTATGTATAATAATTGATGTACAATACCTGACAGAAGATTAAACTCAGAGAACAATTAGTTACTTTAAGGCAACCTATTATGAGATTGAGTGTTGATATAAACTATGATAATGAATCCCTTCATTTTAAATTTCTTTTTCTTAGAAAGTTACTCAAGAAGAATTCCCCTGAGTTACAGGAGAGAATCAAAAAAATCACATCAGCACTGGAAGAACAGACTGACTCTAATCAGGGGCCATGTGGTATGTAAATGAGCCACTCCGCTTCAGAGCCAACAGCTCTGACATCCATATCGTAGGCCCAACAGATTGTACATATCTGATTAGATTATGAGAATTTAGAAGAAAGAATCTGGTAGATTGAATAGCACTGATAGTGCAGCACTTAAAAGTGTCCTGAAGAACACAGGAAGGCGTGTCGTAACAGTCAAGGTTGTCTTTTGAATTGCAAAGAAAGAGGCAGCCTTCACTTGTTTTGTATTTGTGTCTTGAGAGGCTTAGGGCAAGGGATAGTGCCTAAACCAGCCTTAGAAGTTCTAAAGCTGCAGCACACTATAATTAGATTTTACTGATATAAAGGCTTGAAAATACACATTTGTTCAAAAAAAAAGTCTTCCTAATGTGATTTGCTGTGAATATCTTCACAGAAGAGATGGAGATAAAAATGCTTCAGTTTGTGTTAGGCCTTGGTTGTGCCTCCGTAACTGGAAAAAACTGAGGAGCAAAGTGGTCAGCAGCATGAGTATGTGACTCTGTGTCCTTGACCTCAATTTCCACTGCAAAAGTACACATTTTCAGAATCTAACGGAACTAAGCAGTAAGCTCTTTTAACAGGCTGGAGGAGATCTAATTATATTAGACTAGCTGGAGTGCCCGGCAGTGCTGAGGGTTTTTTGAGGGGATGTTGTTGTTGGAAGAGAGAGAGAGAGAGACTGGGGGGAGTAGAGAGAGAGAGAGACTGGGGGAGAGAGAGAGAGAGACTGGGGGGGGAGAGAGAGAGAGACTGGGGGGGGAGAGAGAGAGAGAGAGAGAGAGTGGGGGGAGAAGAGAGAGACGGGGGAAGAGAGAGAGAGAGACTGCTGGATTTAGTTTGGGATTAGCCTGGAGAGAGAGGGGGGGAAGGAGCGCCTCAGGCCTGGCCCGATGGACCCCTGCGAAGGAAGGAAGGAAGAAGGCGAGCTCTCCCTCCCTCTCCCACCTCCTCACTCTTTCCCTCCCTCACCCTCTCTCTCTCCCTCCCCCTGTCTCTCCCTGCTTTACTCTCTCTCCCTCCCTCCCCTCGCCTCTCCCTCCCTGCCCCTCTCCTCACCCCTCTCCCTCCCTCCCCTCTCCCTCCCTCTTCCCCTCTCCCTCCCTCCTTTCCGGTACCAGAACGGAGTTAGTCCGACATCGGGAGGTCGGGTGCCCATCGCTCCGAAGCGAGCTCGGGGTTCCTCATCGTTAACGCGGCGGGCCTTTGGACCCGGTTGGCCGGGCGGCAGATAAAAGCCTTTCGCTGCGGTGGGGGGGAGAGAGAGACGCCGCCGCTCACCTGCTCGCTTCCCTCTTCCCCCGGGCTTTCGGGCTGCGCGGGGAAGAGAGAGTGAGACGCTGCCGCTCATCTGCTCGCTTCCCTCTTCCCCCGGGCTTTCGGGCTGCGCGGGGAAGAGAGAGAGAGAGACCGGGGGGGAGAGTGAGACGCCGCTGGTTGCCGGGGTAACCCTCCTCCCTCCCCCCCTCCCTCCTGAGTGGCTACAGGCTGTGAGAGAGGCCCGGGCCCGGTTGCCGGGGTAACCCTCCTCCCCCGCCCTCCTGAGCGGCTACAGGCTGTGAGAGAGGCCCAGGCCCGGTTGCTGGGGAAATCCTTCTTACCCCCACCCCCACCCTCCTGAGGGGCTACAGGCTGTGAGAGAGGCCCAGGCCTGGGCCCGGTTGCCAGGGAAATCCTTCCCCACCTCAACTCGCTCCCAAAATCCCCTCCACACACACACTGTGATAAAAATGCTAACTTCCGGGAAGTTATGTCATCACTTCCTGTGAACTATGAACTATGAACTGTGTACATACCTCACTTCCTGTCATATGTCACTTCCTGTTGGACTGGTATAAATACTGGTCTGTTCAGTATTGTAAGAGGCTTCTACCAGAGGCATGGTAAAGACATCTCTTGTGTATATAGTGTGTTTATAAGTTACTTAAAGCTTACTTTAAAGTTACTTGATGGTAAGTCTCCTTTTTCTTACATCACACACAAAGTGGGAAAAATAAATCAAGATTAGGAATCAAGATGGCCGCCGCGGGGAAACCCTTCCCCACCTCAACTCGCTCCCAAAATCTCCTCCACACACACACAAAGTGGGAAAAATAAATCAAGAGGTTAGGAATCAAGATGGCCACCACTCACCTCAGCTCAGAAGGATTAGGCCCGCCCACACACGCAATGAAATGCCCCCCATGATGCACCGATTTGGTCAACCATCAGGTTAATCCCCTGTACGATTGGTCAACCATCACATCACTCAACGCTAATGAGTGGAATGTTTCTGTTTTCTGAAACTTTTTTGTATACTGTCTGAATAATTTTTGTCTGACCAAAAAGTAAATATGCCTATTAGACTCCCCTAATGATAAGCTTTCTTTTGATATAACATATGTGTAGGTATGCTCTATAACTTTTGATTGTATAGCCGGACAGACAGACAGACAGAGAGACAAACTGCTTTATATATATAGACTAGCTGAAGTGCCCGGCGGTGCCGAGGCTTTTTTGAGGGCATGTTGTTGTTGGAAAAGAGAGAGAGAGAGCGACTGGGGGGGGGGGGGGGGGGAGAGAGAGAGAGAGCACGACTGGGGGGGAAGAGAGAGAGCGACTGGGGGGTAGAGAGAGAGCGACTGGGGGGTAGAGATGAGAGCGACTGGGGGAAGAGAGAGAGAGACTGGGGGGAAGAGAGAGAGCGCAGGTGGGGGGAAGAGAGGGCAGGGGGAAGAGAGGGCGGGGGGGAAGAGAGGGCGGGGGAAGAGAGGGCGGGGGAAGAGGGGAAGGGGAGGAAGAGGGGAAGGGGGAAGAGGGGAAGGGGGAAGAGGGGAAGGGGGAAGGGGGAAGGGGGAAGGGAAGGGAGGGCGGGGGGGAAGGGAGAGCGGGGGGGAAGGGAGGGCGGGGGGAGGGGGGAAGGGAGGGCGGGGGGGAGGGGGGAAGGGAAAGCGGGGGGGAGGGAGGGGGGGGAAGGGGGGGCGGGGGGGGGGAAGGAAGGGAGGGGGGAAGGAAGGGGGGGTGAGGGGGGGAAGGGGAAGAGGGAGGGGAAGGGGGGAGGGAGGGCGGGGGGGGAGGGAGGAAGGGAGGGGCTTGAGGCTGAGAGACGGCCACGGCCACGCCCGATTGCCGGGGTAACCCTGCCGCGCTGCCCCGCCCCGCACTCCCGAGAGCCCCGCTCTCCGAGCCCCGCCCCGCACTCCCGAGAGCCCCGCTCTCCAAGCCCCAGCTGCCCCGCACTCCCGAGAGCCCCGACCCCCCCGGCCGAGAGCCCCGCTCTCCGAGCCCCGCCCCCCCGGGGCCGGAGAGACCCGCACTCCAAGCCCCAGCCGCCCCACCCCGCACTCCCGAGAGCCCCGCTCTCTGAGCCCCACCCCCCCCGGCCGAGAGCCCTGCTCTCCAAAGCCCCAGCCGCCCCGCCCCACACTCCCGAGAGCCCCGCTCTCTGAGCCCCGCCCCCCCGGCCGAGCCGGCTTGAAGTCCGCCGATTGCGGCTCTGAGAGAGCCCCGCCCGAGCCGAGCGCGGAACAGAGAGAGACGCCCACCTGCTCCTGCTGCGCGCTGCACCCTGACCCTCGTGGCTGACGCCGTTGCCCCGGGTAACGTGACACCGGGGGGGCGGGGTGAGGAGCTTAGCAGAAGCCCAATTACCTAGCTCGGGCCTGGCTGGGCAAGAAAGGCCCAGGCTTTCAGGCCTAAGAAAAAAAACGGGGAAAGGTTGGAAAAAGAATCTTCAGGTTAGAGAAAATATTTACAAATGAGTGATTTTTTTTAAAACAATTTAATAAATTCAATTTATTTTGCTGGAAATGTATATTTGAAAAGAAAGACGCAGAAAGCAGGAAAAAGAATGGAAGCAAGATGGCGGCTACTCACCTCGGTTCAGAACGATAAGGCCTGCCCACACACGCACCGATTGGTCGACCGTCAGGTGACCAAAACGTAGGATTGGTCAATCATCCCGTCACTCGACCGTAGGAGGGCCCAGCCGCACGTGGCAGCAAGCCGGTGTACGATTGGTCGACCTCGAGGTCACTCTGTCGCTAATGAGCGGATAATGAGATGCTAATGAGTGGAATGTTAAGGTTTTTCGGATACCGCGGGCGCGATTTTAGTCCGGCCGAAACGTAAATACGCTTATGACCGTTTGGGAAGGTAAGCTTTCTTTCGAGGGTAACGCACGCGTAGGTACGCTCTGTAACTTTCAAGCGCATAGCCGCCCAGACGCACACGTGCAGACAGACAGAAGGACAGACAGACAGATCGACCGATTTATATACATAGACTAGCTGAAGTGCCCGGCGGTGCCGAGAGTCTTTTGAGGGCATGTTGTTGTTGGAAGAGAGAGTGAGAGCGACTGGGGGGAAGCGATTAGAGCGGACTGGGGGGAAGCGAGAGAGCGACTGGGGGGGAAGAGAGAGAGCGACTGGGGGGAAGAGAGAGAGCGACTGGGGGGAAGAGAGAGAGCGACTGGGGGAAAGAGAGAGCGACGGGGGGAAGAGAGGGAGGGGAGGGGAGGGGGGAGGGGGAGAGGGGAGGGGAGGGGGAGGGGGAGGGCGGGGGGAGGGTGGGGGGGCGGGGGGAGGGGAGGGCGGGGAGGGGAGGCAGGGGAGGGGAGGGAGGGGGCGGGGGGAGGGCGGGGGGAGGAGGGGGGAGGAGGGAGGAGGATAGAGGAGGGGGGGAGGGAGGGGCGGGGGGAAGGAGGGGAGGAGGGGGGGAGGAGGAAGGAGGAGAGAGGAGGGGGGGGAGAGGAGGGAGGGGGGAGGGGAGGGGAAGGGGGAGAGTCCCCGAGCCCCCTGATCCCCGTCCCCCCAAACTACCGAGCCCCCTGACCCCCACCCCTGAACTCCCGAGGTTGGCCCCCCCGAGACTCGCCACCCCCCACCCCCCACCCCCGAGGCTCGCCCCCCCCACCAACCAAGCACCGAACTCCGGAGGCGCGATCTTCCGAGCACCGGCCTCCCGAGCTGGCTTCAAGATTGCGGCTGGTGCGAGACGGCTGGCGGGCCCGGTTGCCAGGGTAACCCTTGACGCTCACCAAGCCCCGCCCCCCCGGCCGAGCCAGAGAGAGAGAGACGCCGCGTCTCAGCTGCTCCTGCTGCGCTGCGCACCCTTTAGTAAGGTAGCGGTGCTGGGCTGAGGCCCGCCCCTCCAGCCTTCGAGTGGGGCCGGGAGGTGCCTAGCTCGGGCTGTGGGTGCGGAGGAGAGGCCGAGGCTTCGAGGCCTACCTGGGAAAAACGGGGAAAGGTAGGAAAATTAATGAGATTAGATAAGTTAATTACTTTCTAAATCATTTTTTTTTTTAAAACAATATGTGTTTTAAAAGCAATGTTTTTTTTAAAGACGCAGAAAGCGGGAAAAAGAAAGGAAAAGTTTGGAATCAAGATGGCGGCGACTCACCTCAGTTCAGAACGATAAGGCCCGCCCACACACGCACCGATTGGCCCGGCGCACACGTCAGCAACCCGGCGTACGATTGGTCGAGCTCGAGGGCACTCTGTCGCTAATGAGCGGATAATGAGATGCTAATGAGCGAACGTTAAGGTTTTTTGGATACTGCGGGCGCGATTTTAGCCCGGCCGAAACGTTAAATACGCTTAAAACCGTTTTGGAAAGGTAAGCTTTCTTTTGACGTAACGCACGCGCAGGTACGCCCTGTAACTTTCGAGCGCATAGCCGCCCAGACGCGCACGTGCAGACAGACAGACAGACAGAAGGACAGACAGAACGACCGATTTATATATATAAGACTTGCTGAAGTGCCCGGCGGTGCCGAGGCTTTTTCGAGGGCATGTTGTTGTTGGAAGAGAGAGAGAGAGAGCGACTTGGGGGCGGGGGAGAGAGAGAGAGAGAGAGACTGGGGGGGAAGAGAGAGAGCGACTGGGGGGTAGAGAGAGCGACGGGGGGAAGAGAGAGAGAGGCTGGGGGGGAAGAGAGAGAGCGCGGGTGGGGGGAAGAGAGGGCGGGGGGAAGAGAGGGCGGGGGGGTGGAAGAGAGGGCGGGGGGAAGAGAGGGCGGGGGGGAAGAGAGGGCGGGGGGGAAGAGAGGGCAGGGGGGGAAGAGAGGGCGGGGGGAAGGGAGGGCGGGTGGGGAGGGCGGGGCGGGGGGAAGGGAGGGCGGGGGGGGTAAGGGGAGGGCGGGGGGGGTAAGGGGGAGGGCGGGGGGGGTAGGGGAGGGCGGGGGGAAGGGGAGGGCGGGGGGAGGGGGAAGGGAGGGCGGGGGGGGAGGGGGGGGAAGGGGGGAAGGGAGGGGGGAAGGAAGGGAGGGGGGAAGGGAGGGGGAGAAGGGGAAGAGGGAGGGGAGGGCGGGGGGGAGGGAGGAACGGAGGGCTTGAGGCTGAGAGACGGCCATGGCCACGCCCGGTTGCCGGGGTAACCCTGCCGCGCCGCCCCGCCCCGCACTCCCGAGAGCCCCGCTCTCCGAGCCCGCCCCGCACTCCCGATAGCCCCGCTCTCCAAGCCCCAGCCGCCCCGCACTCCCGAGAGCCCCGCTCTCCGAGCCCCACCCCACCCCGGCCGAGAGCCCCGCTCTCCGAGCCCCGCCGCCCCCCGGCCGAGAGCCCCGCTCTCCAAGCCCCAGCCGCCCCGCCCCGCACTCCCGAGAGCCCCGCTCTCCGAGCCCCGCCCCCCCGGCCGAGAGCCCCGCTCTCCAAGCCCCAGCTGCTCCGCCCCGCACTCCCGAGAGCCCCGCTCTCCGAGCCCCGAGCCCCGCCCCCCCGGCCGAGCCGGCCTGAAGTCCGCCGATTGCGGCTCTGAGAGAGCCCCGCCCGAGCCGAGCGCGGAACAGAGAGAGACGTCGTGGCTGACGCCGTAGCCCCGGGTAACGTGACACGGGGGGGTGCGGTGGGGTTGAGAATTACCTAGCTGAGGCCTGGCTGGGCAAGAAAGGCCCAGGCTTTCAGTCCTAAGAAAAAAACGGGGAAAGGTAGGAAAAAGAATCTTCAGGTTAGAGAAAATATTTACAAATGAGTGATTTTTTTAAAAACAATTTAATAAATTCAATTTTATTTTGCTGGAAATGTATATTTGAAAAGAAAGACGCAGAAAGCAGGAAAAAGAATGGAAGCAAGATGGCGGCTACTCACCTCGGTTCAGAGCGATAAGGCCCGCCCACACATGCACCGATTGGTCGACCGTCAGGTGACCAAAGCGTAGGATTGGTCAATCGTCCCATCACTCAACCGTAGGAGGGCCCGGCCGCATGCGGCAGCAAGCCGGCGTATGATTGGTCGACCTCGAGGTCACACTGTCGCTAATGAGCGGATAATGAGATGCTAATGAGCGGAATGTTAAGGTTTTTCGGATACCGTGGGCGCGATTTTAGTCCAGCCGAAACGTAAATACGCTTATGACCGTTTGGGAAAGGTAAGCTTTCTTTCGAGGTAACGCACGCATAGGTACGCTCTGTAACTTTCGAGCGCATAGCCGCCCAGGCGCACACGTGCAGACAGACAGAAGGACAGACAGACAGATCGACCGATTTATATATATAGATAGATAGATAGAAGATAGATGTACTTTCCTTTTCTACACGGGACAGTCAATTCCACTTTTTCAACCAATATCAGCTCCACTATGAGGGTACTAGAAATTACTGTAATGATAAAGGTCAGTCCCCACCTCTCCAATTTTTCTTCTTTGACCTAACTTGTCCTGATAAATGCTGATGGGCTCCAGCCTTTCACTACTAGACTGGAGAGAAACTTTTCCCGGCCTATATTGAGCTCAGTACCTTGCCTCTGCTGGGTGTTGCTCCTGACAACCCAGCTGACATCAGCATGTCTCCACAACAAGTATTTGAGGAGGGAAGGTGTACAGGCATTCTTGCTGTCTCCAGTCAGCTCCTAACCACACCCTTTGCATGGCCCAGCTATTAACTGGAGGGATTCCTGCCTCTAGCCAGCTCAGTAACTTTGACTGCTGCACTGACAAAGTCAAGATCGGCAGCTTGGAGGAACAGGAGTATGAATCACTGTCCATTCAAACAGAGCTTTGATGTGCTGCACCGCAGACTAGCCAGCAAGTCTCATGTTTCTATTTTAATTTGCAGGTGGTTATTCAGAGACTTATGCTGCATTGTGCGATTACAATGGGTTCCCCTTCAAGGAAGAGATCCAGTGGGTATGTCTACATGTGTATCCAAAATAACTAGCTGGCGTGACATAAATGAATGCAAAATATACAGCAGTCATGTTGTGAAAGAAGTGAGGAGAATGACGATGATGTAAATGCTGGCACATACACATGGAAACACTGCATCACCAATGGTACGGCATGTGACGACAGTGTCTTGTACCATCAGACCAACAGGGAAGGTGTTGCAGAACAAGAAAGTTGGGAAACTTGGAGAATGAACGGACTAGACTGCTCTTCCACATCACTCCTTGTAGCCTGTTACAGATGGGCACTGGACAGGGCCTTGTAATACATAGTCTATAGTCAAAAATGTGGCTAAAATTTGGAAGGAAAAATAATTAAAATATAAATATTGACCAATATGAAAGGTGCAGAAATTATTTATTTCCTGTAACTGACAGTTATCTGAATATTAATAATTCCCACCATTTTCTGTTGATGTTACAGTTCCACAGATGTTGTCTACCCTCCAGTGGCCTTTTTTAACATGTGAGCGTAGACAATGAGTGCCGTCAGGCTACTTGATCACAAGGGGTATAACAGATGAGCACAAATCTATTATCACCCAACATCCCCACTTTTCAGCAGGGTTCACTGGATAGTGATGTGGAGCGAGAATTCTGGCTGTGATTCCTCCCCCCTTCATAGGCATGGGGTGAGAGGTCAATTGTAGTGCTTTAACTGAAATCGGTTTATTGCCCACTGATAATTGATTCACAAAAAGACCTTCTACAGCAACAAATATGTATGTGTATTCTTGTCATTCAACACTTTCCTTCGCTCTCTATCGCACTGAGGTGAGTATACACACTGCCTCAAGTCAAATTCGGAAATGCTCTGAGAGTGATGGAGTGAATTGTCAGTTTGACAGCTCTGTTAGGAACATAGGAACAAGAGTGGGCCATTCAGCTCCTCGAGCCTGTTCCGCCATTCAATTAGATCATGGCCGATCTGTATCTTAACTCCATCTACCCGCCTTGGTTCCATAACCTTTATTGCTCTTGTCTAGCAAAAATCTATCAGTCTCGGTTTTGAAATTTTCAGTTGACCTCCCAGCCTCAACAGCTTTTTGGGGGAGAGAGTTCCAGATTTCCACTACCCTTTGTGTGAAAAAGTACTTTCTAACATCACCCCTGAATGGCCTAGCTCTAATATTACTGTTATGCCCCCTTGTTCTGGACTCTCCCACCAGAAGAAATTGTTTCTATCTACCCTATCAAATCCTTTAATCATCTTAAACACCTCAAATAGATCACCTCTTAATCTTCTATATTCAAGGGAGTGCAAGTCTTTGCAACCTGTCCTCATAATTTAACCCTTTTAGCCCGGGTATCATTCTGGTGAATCTGCGCTGCACCCCCTCCAAGGCTAATATATCCTTCCTGAGATGCGGTGGCCAGAACTAAATGCTGTGCTCCAGATGGGGTCTGACCAGAGCTCTGTACAGCTGTAACATGATTTCCATCCCTTTGTATTCCAGCCTCCTTGAGATAAAGACCAACATTTCATTAGCCTTTTAAATTATTTTTTGTACCTGTCCACTATCTTTTAGTGATTTTTGTACTTGGACCCCTAAATCTCTTTGCTCCTCCACAGTTCCTAGCTTGTCACCATTTAGAAAATACTCTGCTCTATCTGTCTTTCTTGGCTCCAAAGTGGATGACCTGATCATTGAACTTCATCTACCACAGTTTGCCCACTCATTTAATCTAGCAATGTTCCTTTGCAACTTTCTGCTCCCATCTACACTATTTACTGTGCCAGGTAACTTGGTGTCATCAGCAAACTTAGACATATGGCTCTCTATTCCTTCATCCAAGTCATTCATAAATATAGTGAAAAGCTGTGGCCCCAGTACAGATCCCTGGGGGACACCACTAGTCACATCCTGCCAATTTGAGTACATACCCATTATCCCTACTCTCTATCTCCGACCTCCTAACCAATTCCCTATCCAAGCTAATAGGTTGTCTCCAATTCCATGCGCTTTCATTTTTAACAGTCTCTTACGGGGAACCTTGTTGAATGCCTTCTGGAAGTCCATATAAATAACATCCATAGACATTCCCTTATCTGCCATGTTATTTACCGCCTCAAAAAATTCAACTAGGTTTGTTAGACATGACTTGCCCTTTACAAATCCATGCTGGCTCTCTCTGATCAGCTCATATCTGTCCCTAATAACAGATTTTAGTACCTTCCCCACAATTGACATTAGACTAATATGCCTATAATTTCCTAGTTTATCTCTCTGGCCCAGGTGTCTTCTACATGAGAAAAGTAAATTTTCGTTTAGCCAATGTGTTTAATTAGCCTGTCTTCAGCAGCTTTTTGTGATGCAGTTCAAACGTGACCAGTCAGCTGGACTTTCTATTTTTCTCCCCCGAGGATGTAGACACCATCTACCACAGCCAGAACACCCGGGAGTTTAACCTACTAGACTTCAGCCACTTGGACACTCGGTGAGTTAAGGCCAACTCTTCCTTTCAGATCACTTAGGTGAGCTAAAATTAGAAGTAAAGTTTCTCTCAATAGGTGGAACCTAATCCAAATCAGATATAAGAGTAGAAATTTATCTTGGTGGTACTGCAAAACGGGTGGTGTTGCATCAGCATCCTGCTATACGCCCCATCCGATATTCAGTTCTATTGACTTCACGTGGGCACTGGACAAGGCCCTGTAGTAAGGAAAAAACACAGGGGGAAAAATTGGGGGGGGGGCCTAATTTTAGTGGCCCAAAAAGGTTAGCGCCCCCCCCCCACCGTAAATTCACCCACTACTGGAAAGCACTCCACCTCCTGCTTGGGGCGCTACTACTGAATTTCGTGGCACTACGTGCAGCAATGCCACGCATAGGCCTCATTGCAGACCTCCTTCCCTGATTAAAGGGGAAGGGCCCAGTGCTGCATGCACCGGGGCCCTTCTGGACCACCGGGGAACAGGGTGCCGTGAAAACAGCCTAGTACTCAAGAGGAGTTCCAGGCTGAGCAATCGCGGCCGGCACCCCGCATACAAAAGTGAAAGGGGGCAGGTGCTGGCAGTCGGCCAAAATAAAAATGGCCACCGGACACCTGCCCTTTAACTTGCACCACCGCCGCTGCCAAACCGCCTTCTGATCCTGTCGCACATATTGTGCGGTGATAGGTCAGGGGGCGCAAGGGAAGTTTGTGGCCAAGGCGTGAGCGGGGCGCTGTGCACGGCCATGACGTCATCGCCGGTAGCGCAACGGTGTGGGGCGCTAGTGGCTACTGCCGCTGCTAACCTCCCGCTGAATTTCGCGGGAGGTGTTATCGGCGCCGCGCCCGGGCACTAGGGGTTTTGTGCCCCTAACTAGAGGCACAAACCAACCCAATTTTCCCCCCATAGTCCATAGTCAGGTGGTGACTAACATTGGAAGGAAAAATAATTTAAAAAGGAGGAGATAAGCCAATATGAAAGGTGGACAAAAATGCATTTCCTGTTACTGACAGTTATCTGAATATTATTCATTTCCCCCCCTTTTCTCCTGAAGGTACTCTTGTTGATGTTACAGTTCCACTGAAGCTGGCTATCCTTCAGTGGGCATTCCTTATGTGTGAGCCTTGACAGTGAATGCTATCATGGCTGGACTTTCTCTTGTTTGTGATGGTCATTAACTGGCACTCAAGTGATGCAAATGTTACCTGCCACTGGTGAGCCTAAGCCTGAATGTTATCCAGGTTCTTCTGTAGGCTGGCCTGGGTGGCTTCATCATTGGAGGAGTTGTGAATGGAGTTGAACACTGTGGAATCATCATCAGTGAATAGCCCCACTCCTGACCTTATGATGAAGGAGACTGTGTGGAGACAACAGGCCATTCTCATAGAAACATAGAAGATAGGAGCAGGAGTAGGCCATTCGGCCCCTCGATCCTGCTCCGCCATTTAATGAGATCATGGCTGATCATCCAAATTCAGTACCCTGTCCCTGCTTTCTCCCCATATCCCTTGATCACTTTAGCCTTAAGAAATATATCTAACTCCTTCTTGAATATATTTAATGAATTGGCCTCAACTGCCTTGTGTGGTAGAGAATTCCACAGGTTCACCACTCTCTGGGTGAAGAAATTCCTCCTCATCTCTGTCCTAAATGGCTTACCACTTATCTTTAGACTGTGACCCCTGGTTCTGGACTCCCCCGCCATCGGGAACATCCTTCCTGCATCTAGTCTGTCTAGTCCTGTTAGAATTTTATAAGTTTCAATGAGATCCCCTCTCATTCTTCTAAACCCCAGTGAATATAAGTCCAATCGACCCAATCTCTCCTTATACATCATTCCTGCCATCCCAGGTATCAGTCTGGTGAATCTTCTCTGCACTCCCTCCATGGCAAGAACATCCTTCCTCAGATAAGGCGACCAAAACTGCACACAATACTCATGAGGAGGGAGGGAGGTAAAACCAGTGGAAGAGTGACCCTAGGCCACTCTCCGATCCCTCCTAGTAACCACCTAGTACAAGCTGTTTCTCTTATTTACTTTCAACATTATTACATCTTCACTCTGGGAGGAAAAAAGTGATTTTTGGTGAAATTACATTCAAGTAGATTGGATTTTTAAAAAAATCCTCTGAAATGAGTGGATCCATTAGACTTTTCCAAAATAAAAACAGAAAATGCTGGAAATACTTAGCAGGTCAGGCAGCATCTGTAGAGCGAGAAACGGAGTTAACATTTCAGGGCGATGACTCTTTTCTAAATATGCTTTTGATGTTTATTGCCTTAATCAAACATTAATACCTTTTCCGTCTAACAGAGATGTGGCATTGAGTGTGGCAGCTTTGGCATTTAACCAGTGGTTTACAAAGCTTTTCTCCAAGGATTTACGGCTGGTAAGTCCTATTGGAACAAATTGGATGTATTACATCAAGAATCAGTCTGGCAAAAACTCTGGGTAGCATCACTGTAGAGCGTGGAAAGCAGTTGCAATCATGTCGACAGCTTTAAATCCAAACTAACCGCAGCTAATTACAAAGACTGTTTTACTCCAAATTATTTCCTGTGTGACCCAAGATTGACTGCAGTGAAGGAAATAATCTGATATTTGGTTGACGTCTTAATGCTACATTTAGTTGAT
Source organism: Somniosus microcephalus (assembly GCF_052327205.1). Taxonomy (NCBI): domain Eukaryota; kingdom Metazoa; phylum Chordata; class Chondrichthyes; order Squaliformes; family Somniosidae; genus Somniosus; species Somniosus microcephalus. The sequence goes on along the minus strand of NC_140992.1, from coordinate 209,126,337 downwards.
TATTTACACCACAAAATGTAATCTAAGCACATTAATAATGGGGAGCAAGCCCCTTGTAGCAGACTGATCCATGCTGCCTTGATATCTTCTGTTTGTCTAATGTCCAACGTAACTTGAGAAGTTATATTTGTCCTCTAACCCAAAGAAATAAAATAAAATTATTTTAGTGCTGTTTGCAGGCAACAGAAGAGATCTGACCAAAAACAAAGTAACCCAGAGACATTCCCCAAACTCTGGTTCCCACTGCAAATCCAAATGTGCAGCAAGCATTATTCTACACAAATTCACAGTTATAACTGCTTGTGAGGCGAAACAGGTTCTGCAAAAAAATTCCACATGTATCAACTTAGGCCTTGCGTTGAAGAATGTTGGAGAGTGAGATTTTCAAGAATGTGATTCTCATTTGACATTGGTAAAACTAATGAATCAGCAGTCTACTAACAGTCATGTGTTTTAGGAGGTCGTCATCGTACGTGTCTTCACACTGTTCCCTTTGGGGAACTGTATGAAGTGGTGGAAGGATTTCTGGCTGCGTTTAACGCTCCTTCCGTGACCGTAACCATCTTCATACCAGCCATTAGGGTGGTTAGTCCTATGGTGGGAGGGTTTTACGGACTCCCACAACCCATACGAGGGGGGGGGGCCACCCACACCCACGGACGCAAGTATCCCGCTGGATGTCAACCCAGAATTTAGAGCCGGAGCTCCGACTCCACTTGCTGGGACTGTCTGGAGTGGGGTTTGAAACCCTACACCTTCTGGCCCAGCGGCGGGGATGCTACCGCTACGCCAAAGGCCCACTCCGTTTTAGGAGGTGACGTTCACTTAATATTACCAGTCAGATCAGGTGAATGCCATTTCCTGTACTTTTATCAATATCAGTAGATCTAAAACCATCACGCTACTGAGCAGTGTAGCTGTGCAATTTAAGAGATTTGACCATACAGTCCAAACATGGAAATATTTGCTGGTTATTAAGGGTCCTGGTTCTGTGATGTACCATAGTGCTGGCATTCTTTGACATTTTCTGTATTTGCCAGAACAAAGGAAACTACTTAAAAGATATGGAGAATAAATTAAGTGAAGCTGGTCATTCCCAGGGGTATGAGAGACATGCACACACCTAATGTAATCAGGCGGATTAAAGGAACATCGTAATAAAATTAATATTAAAAAATTCAATAGAAGTTAAATTATTTTTTCAAATAATTCAAAGTGAGGTATGAAAAATAATCCAGCCGTGAGATATGATTTAATTTCCCACTCAAACAGTCCTCTGTGGTGGTGTTTCTGTGTGCAGCAGCTTGCTAAAAATAACTGATTATAAAAAATAATAATTAATAAACTCTAAATTGTTATGATAAATGGCAGGTCAAAATAGATCAATTTACAGAATTGAATTTCTCTCAGGATTGACTTCTTCCTTCACATTTAACTGCCCTTGAACTCTGATTTCTTCCCAGTTTATTCAGATTCTCTGTGTCTTTGTGCAGCCATTTGTTTGCTCCAGTTGAAGTTGTTTTTGGCCCATTTCTTGTAGAAGAGAGAAATTTGCCATTTTATGGGAAATACAGTTCTAGCCTTTGCCATTACTTCTTTTTGGACAACCTGTAACTAGTGTTGATTTCAAAAATTCACCTGGTGGAAAATTGGCACGTTGACAAACCTAAGTACAGGCGACACTAAGGATAGTGATGAAAGGTAATCTTGAATAGGGGAATTTTTAATAAAGGAACCTACCTGATGTATTCTTTGTAATATTCCTTGTCACCGCCAGAGCCCCGATGTGTTAGAGCAGGTCCTCTACGTGATCAGTTGGTCCACTAAACTGGAGGAGTTGGTTTTAGAAAATGCTGGAATGAAGTTGTAAGTAGACTATCAATTTTGATGGTGTTTTCATTATGTTAACATTCAGTTATGCATTTTTCCTTCCTTTTATCTAGCAATTTTCTCTCTACTTGCTGGGGTGCAGTTCCATGGGTGTGAGGTGCTGTCCATTCCCTCATTATCCTATATGTGTGAGCCTAGACAATAAGTGTTGGCAGGTTATTCGACTGCGGAGAGTATCACAGCTGAACCAGGTGCTTTCCTCACCTAATGTTTGCACGTGCTCACTCTGGCAAAGGTCGCTGGATAATGATGAGTGGGAATCTTGTCTGATTTGCCTGAAGGGATTGAACCTTTTCTGACCTTAAAGGTTCAGCTACTCACTGTCATCACCAGCTGAGCCATTAGTGTAGCCCCAATTGCTTTTGTTAAAGATTTATAAATGTTAGGAATACCGGACATCTAGTTCAGGTTGTGATGGAACAGTTTGTTTACTCCTTTAAAAAGCTTACCAGTCTGTTGTACCTTTGCAGTGTCACCAATTTCCTGATTTTAACTGGGAATAAAATTATATTTAATTTGGTTCAATTTGTTATATTAATATTGCCTTATATACAAATAAACTATTTTTTGCATAGCTGTAATTCAAACTGTGACTTAGATCGGCAATGTTGCTCATACAGCAGCTACTGGAAGAAATTCTTTTAAATAATGAAATGGCAGGACACTGTAGGAGGATATGGAACTTAACACACAATGTGGTAACATCACAACTGGAAGTACTTCTCTGCCCCTGGTGCAGGCAGTGTTACACCTAGGTCTGGTGTGTAGGACTAAACCGCAGGAGGACTATTTCTTTTTTTTAATGAAAGTTGATGGCAAATTTAGTGACATGTTCAACTTATTTCTATTCACAGGTCATTGAATGAAACATTTATATTCGTTTTGTGACTCGTGTGTAACAGGAAAAACTGAGTGATTTCTTTGTGAATGTAATAATTTATCCTTTTTTTCCAAGAAGGAAACCAACTGTGTTTGAAGAAAGGTTAAAGGCAGCTCGCATGCTTCAATAAGGAGTATTAAAGTATCATCCAAACTTGTAATAATCACTTAAAGCTAAATTTTAAAAAGGCATGAATTAATCATTTTATTTTAAACAAAATTATTCCCACACCAGTTGCAGCAGACTAGATGATGTGGAACATGAAATACCCTCAGTGATTCCACTTGTGAGAAAGATCTTCATATCTCACTGCGTGGAATAAATCGGCGCTGCCTGTGCTCCCCGTGTATCTCCTCTATTTTATTCCATAGAATTTTAAGTTTTGTGATCCAGCAGTGGCTGTGGGCGAATCCTTTTCCTTCATTTTGATTGTGCGGCGTCATCATTCTATCCTAAGTAAGAGAAGAAACAGTGTTGTCCAGGCCTACAGGCCCCAGATTTCTATGTTGATGTACATTAGAGTTGAGTTGCAGTCAATCAGTCTGTATGTTACATAAGTGCCTTACTGTTTCAGTGATGCTGGACAGAAAATAGCACTGGCTCTGGAAGAGAATTTCCACCCTGTGCTTCACACGATAAACCTATCCAGCAACCAGCTGGAGGACAGAGGTAAAGATCAGACTTTGGTCTCTTCCGTTTCATTGATTTATTATTTACTGGTAAAGTTGTTAGAGAACTGTTTTGTCAGAATTTTTTAAATTTCTAGTTTTGATCCAATGCAAGGCCCAGCTCAAACCTAGGTCACCACCATGCATCCTCGTCCAGACACACTGAACACATTTTATTGATGCAACTTTAGGAACAGCCAGCAGGAGGCATACTTTATATGGGTCAAGCTGGACAATCTAACAGCTCAGCTAAGTACTAAGAAATTATGTCACCAAACTGGGAATTATAAATCTGACTAAGAGGCAATCCAGGGACTTGAATCATTTCCTTCTGGAGTCGAGTGTTCAAGCACCTCAATTACTAAACTTCCGGCACCAATCCATTCTAAAACTTCCAAGTATCTAAATTCATGTAGCCTTCCCATGTGAAATATGCCTCTTCTAAACTAGGACATAGCAGCTCTGGTGTAAGAAGTTGCAAAGACTTTTGGGTCCCTATTGGGTTGAAGGACAAAATTAGAAAAAGAGTTCTGTTTGAGACATGGGTACATACTCTGTTTTAGAGCACAGTTGTGGTTTCTATCCACAAGAAGGGAAATTCTAATGAGAGCAAAAACTACTGAGGGATCTTGCTGATATCTGTGGTTCTTAAATTAGCTTTTTGAGTCACTGTGGATGTGTTGCAGGCCTGTGGTGTAATCAAAAAGAAAATGTTGGATTTCATTCACATGAAAAATGTGTGCAGCGGATTGCGGCTTCACACAAGTTCACTGAATACCATAAGAATTCAGGGAAACCTATTTGCATTGTTTTACTTGATTTCAATAAGACTTTCAACATACTTCATGAAAAAGCTGGACACTATGATGGTACATGGCTAAATTCAGGATGGGCACTCTCATTCCAAGATCGACATAAGGGTAGACGAAATACTCACTTGGCCTATCCCTCTTCAAAGAGGAGTGAAATCGTCCTCTGTCACCCACCCTATTCAATAGCCTCATCAATAATGATTCAAATGGCATCGTAAGGGACAACGTTGGAGGGTCTGTTCCAGGCACTTCTGAAAGAGTCGCAATGCTTTCTTTCAAGAATTATATTGTGTTGCTAACAGACTCTCCTAGGCCTGTAATACACTTACCTCATCAGCTTGAACAATGGACTAACCAATGGAATATGATGCTGCTGCTCTCGAATGCAATATTACAGCTTCAGATCGCTAAACTCCAGCAGCATTTCTATAGGTGTCCCTAAGTCTTGACTCACTGTTAACAAGGTGATGGGTTTCTGCATGTGTCAGGCACACAGTTGATCACAAAAAAAGCTAAGGACTAAAATAGAAGGAAAAGCAGCTAAGCCCAAAAAGATGAACTGATGGATTTCTAATTCATTGACACGGCACCTTTTATTATATATTTAAATAAGTGACTGAGCCAGGGCATGGGAAGTACCAAGCACAGGCTAGACCTTTCCAAAATGGAAGGAAGGGAGGAAGAAGAAAAAACTGAAGGAGCAGTCACTCTGTGGCCTTCTTTACAATTAATGTATGAAATAAAATTGAGAAGGGGCCTAGAAGCAGGTGGCTTCTCTGCTCTCTTGCACAGAGCAGGTGTGTGGAAGGGGGAGGGGAACATCAAAAGTTAATGAAAAAAATAGAAACAAAGATAAACTGATCAATAATATATTGTGACACCAGTCCTCCCTGTCTTCAATAGGGGTGTCAGCACTCAGTCAACAGTTTGAAAAGCTGTCGAAAGGACTGAAGTACCTCAACCTCTCCAGAACATCACTGGCTGCAAAAGGTAAGTCTTCACCAAGCCGCCAAGTTTCTGTCAGCTACAAGCTTGGACACAGTTATTTGTATGTGGACTGCTTGTGCTTTTGAAAAGGAAGTTGAAGTTATTCCTAAATATGTGCCTCTGGTCCACAAATCATGGTGAAATATGACAGCATTAGACGCATAGGAAAAATTTGTGAAAAGGGCTTATTCTGAATTATAACCGGGCTCAGTTTGCAAATTTGCAAAACAGCTCCCATTTTACACAGAGCAATTGTATAAGAAAACTAGCATTAGAACTGCAGTATTTTGTGTGCATGGAGCTCTCTGTTTGAAATGTAGACAAAAGGAAGATAATGCTTGGACGCACATGCTCACATGACAGAGCAGTGGCAACCTATTTTTATTTTAATTTGCCCAGATTTGCATCCTTTATGATGCGGCAGTGATACACCACATAACAGACCCTTGCATTGTGCTGTTGGAATGATTCAAAAAATATTTTTTTCAGTTGCTAGGTGTAGATAAAACGAGCAACAATAGCCAGCTTCCTCCCTGAGTTAAAGAGACATTCCACTGCTGCTCAGAATCAGGAGTGGCAACTGTATAACTTCTTGTAACTATAAAAGTGACATGAGGAAAGAAATGAAACCATTTTTCAACATGAAATACTTTCTAGATAATTCTTAACGTCTAACAATGATTTAATTCTCATAATTTTTATAACTGCATTTTTTTTCTTTTATGATATTTAAAGTCCATTCAGAATTTGGCTTTAAATTTAACACAAACAAATCATTTCAATGCTGCATAAGGAAAAAAAATTACAAAAATAAAATGATTAGCAGCTCTAATATATAACCATTAGATGCTACGAATCATTTATTTTCTTCACGTGACTTCATGCTGCCTTGTGTGGAAACTCATGATATGATTGGCTGATCATCTGCATGATGGGTTGACATAGCAACACTGGATCACTGATAGATTGATAGGACACATAATAAGGATAGGAAGAGAAGCACCGTGATCAAACACAGGTATATTGGATGTAAATATTAGCCAAAAAAAACCCATCAATCAGGCTATTTATATGAACCTGCAATTGTTGATTGCAGTATCAACTAATTTGGAAATTTTCAAGAAGAGAAATTGAGTTGTTACCCTGGTACATGGATATAAACTTGATAGTCAAAATGTTCAAATAATACCTATTGTGTCTCTCCATTTTTCCCTCCTCTCCTGAATTGGGTGCTGGGCATGGTTTAGTGGGTGCTGGGCACAGTCTGGTAGCTTGTACAAGTAACCTGTGTGTGAGTGACAGAGGCTATTCAATCATACACCTGAGCCCAGTCACCCACAGACACATTTACCCAGCGGAGCTCACTGGACGGTGATTTGGAGAGAGATTCATGTTCTCCATCCTGGAGATACTGGCACTGTATTTCTGCAGGTTTTTCCCAATCTCCTGTCTTAACTTTGGTGGAAGATCAACGGAAATCCCAAAGAAATTGAATAAACGACTGTTTTTAGCCATTTGCACAGGATTTCCACTGATCTCTGCTTCAATGAAATACTCCAGGTATCAATTACTGCCTCAATGGAAATACTTCAGGTATCAATTACTGCCTCAATTTCCTTTCCTAAAATACATCAGTGAACTACATGGGTTTTTACGACTATCCAATAGTTTCATGGTTACCATTACTGATACTAGCTTTTTATTCCAGATTTTTATTCCAGACTAACTGAATTTAAATTCCCCAGCTGCCCTGGTGGGATTTGAACTCACGTCCTCTGGATCATTAATCCGGGTCTCTGGATTACTAGTCCAGGCCTCTGGATTACTAGCCCAGTGACATTACCACCACGCTACCATTTCAGGTGTAGATTACTGCCTCAATGGGAGTACTCCAGGTATAGATCACTGCCTCAATGGAAATATTCCAGGTATAAAGTGTTGCCTTATAAAGTAGTATGTTCAGTGGATATATGAAATCTTTACATTTTGTTATTGATCTCTTTCTGTAGCCTGGCTCTCTGCACCGTCTTTTCACCTTTTTTCTTCACCTTTTCAGGGCTTAACACTTTGGCTCAGTCATTTATTGTTAATGAAACTTTCGCATCCTCTCTTGTTCACCTGGACCTGTCTGGGAATCCCGGGATATTCGCTGCTGAAGACACCTGTGTAAGTGGATGGAAGCAGCAGCACAGGCCTCAATGTAACCACCTTTTTGGTTTCTGATGTGCCTAAACTTTGAATTTAGTGTCTGAATATTCTCATCCAGTCTATAAAGCATTGGATCTAAGAACATATCTCTGTGTGGCACTCAGCTCACTTTTAATAATGTACATCAAAAGGGTCAGTTGGGAATTAGTAATCTGTACAACTAAAGGTGAATCTGAGAAACTTTCATGTTCCTGTTTATACAAAGCTTCTTGCTAAGGCTCAAACAACTTCCTTCACAAAAGACATTCAGATCTCCCAGTTCCAGTTTGCAAATATTGAGACTAATGTTTCTCATCAGTAAAAGTGGCCTAGCTTGCAAACCATGTCAAACTTCCACACTGATTTTAGCTGATATGTTTAAAAGTGAATGGGGGTAATTTTGATTTTGTGCGATAGTGTAACGTGGATGATAGCAAATTGGCAGCCCATATTATCTCTCCTGATTTTTAATTTCATTGACTTTAAAATTGCCCCCAATGTGCTGCACAAAACCGCACTGACTGATTCAACACTCCCTTATCTATGGCTTGTCCTATATTTTCCTGAAAAAATAGCCTCAAATAATCGTGGATAGGAAAATAGATTGAAGCACAATCTACAAGCTTGTTTAATGCCCATTGTAGTTCTTTAAGTGTTTGACACAAGCGTTTTTTTAGTTTGTTTCTACTAGATTTTGTATATGATTTTTCTCATTTAATTTGTATGCTAATTAGAAAAATAGTATACCAACTCCCATCATTTCCCTGCTGGATCAGAGTTTATCATTTTCAATTGCTGAAAAGTGGAGGGCAATTTGAAACTCGAGTAATAATGCAGAAAGTCCGCATCTTAAACTGCATATGGAAATTTTTAAGTAATAAAGCTGTTTAACAGTAGCATTATACTGCACATGTTGTGTTGCTGTGGAGCAGCTTTGGTTTCACAGGAATTGCGAGGTATTCAGTATACCTGTAGCTGACCCAGGTTTCAGTTTTGGGAGTGAGACAGCCTCCAGCACATGGAATACGTTAATGAAGCTCCCCAGTGGTCTGTTTGATTACCTTTAATTTTCTAATCATTAGTAAAGAGGTGACAGAATGCTCAGCTTTCTACTAACATTAAACGTGTCACTGGCCTTCAGACACTTGTTAGCACAGCTCTGTGTCTGTATTGCTCGCATGTGGTTGTTAGAATATTTTAATCATATGGTTTAAACCAAGTATCCCAGCTCGCTTAGCACCAGACATTTTAGCAAGAGGGTGGATGTCGGTGGAGGCTGAGTCTTGTCTCTATGGATGAACAAAGACAATTAGTAAGCAGAGAGAGTGCAGATTCATCAGAATAATACCAGGATTTAGAGGGTTAAATTATGAGGGCAGGTTGCATAAACTTGGCTTGTATTCCCTTGAGTTTAGAAGGTTGAGGGGTTGTAAAAATGTTGACCATTACTAGTTGACCATTTTCCCATCAAACCCTGCTTGTGTACGGCAAGTTAAAATCTCCTCTTGACATATTAGCTGAGCTTGTATTATTTGGGAACAGACTGAGCTTGTAGCTGCAAGGACCAGACACTTACAGATAACAGATGGTTAGCAACAGGATACAGTCAGAGGCAAGGCAAGTATAGACTGTGGTTTATTGGGTATAATTATAGGGCTAGTAGTCAGTGGTTTTTAGAATTCTCAGGACAGTTGGAAGTCCACAGCCGAGCAGGCAGCCTGCAGAAGTCAAGAGTGATCACCTTGAGCCTAGGAACCAGGTTGTGTTACTTCCTTGTCATTTGCTTGCTTGTCATTTAATGTAATCTGAAGACAATTAGTGAGTCAATATATATTAAAGCTTGTTGTTGACTAACCACCCGAACCTGAGCCACGCAGAAGTTATTGTTCAAGGACTAGAACCCTTTGTTGTGACAGTAACAGGAAAGAAATCCGCTAGCAGCAGTGCTCCACTTTTCTCTCTCAGATCTGTGGGGAGCCAGCAGTATACTTGTGTGCTGTCAGCTCGTGCCACTGTCAAACCAAGTACCTCTCTGATGCGCCATCAATTACTCAAAAGACTGAGGTTAAGTGAGTAACAACCAGGCTTTTATTAACTAAAGAATGAAGGTCTTGTCTCGAGTGGTCGACCCGTCCAGAATACTAAGGGACTGGGAGGTAGTCACTTATATACCTGGAATAGTGGGAGGAGTCAGCCGAGGCATGTCCAGACCTGTACCTAGTGGAATACACATTACACATACAGACAGGTATACAGTGGTTTACCACATTCACCCCTTGTTTAAAAATGAGTCCGGCGGGGTGAAGTGTATTTAAAAGTTCGTGTATTGGAGTCTCTCCGGAGGTCTTGTCTGCCGCTGTGATCGACGTGGCGACGGCAGGGGTGGTGGAGCTTCCGGCGTCGCGTCCCGTGTAGGCTGGGGCCCTGGAGTGTAGTCCTCGTGGGTGACGGTCCAAGGCGAGCCGGCTGCTGGGGTTGGATATCGGGTCGTGGGGGGGGGGGTGGTAATGGGTAGTGGGTTACAGCGGTCCCCGAGGGTGCGAGGTCTCGTATGGAGACTGTGTCCTCCCGCCCGTCCGGGTACGCAATGTAAGCGTACTGGGGGTTGGCGTGGAGGAGGTCGACCCTCTCGACCAGGGGGTCCGTTTTATTGGCCCTCGCGTGTCTTCTCAGTAGTACTGGCCCTGGGGACGTCAGCCATGGCGGTAACGATGTCCCCGATGTGGACTTCCTTGGGAAGACAAACATTTTCTCGTGAGGGGTGGCATTGGTGGCAGTGCAGAGCAGTGACCGAATCGAGTGGAGCGCATCGGGGAGCACCTCCTGCCAGCGGGAGGTCGGAAGGCCCCTAGACTTTAAGGCTAGTAGGGCGGCCTTCCAAACTGTTGCATTCTCTCTTTCCACCTGTCCGTTCCCCCAGGGGTTGTAACTGGTGGTCCTGCTTGTGGCTATACCCCTAGCGAGCAGGTACTGGCGGAGTTCGTCGCTCATAAACGATGAGCCCCGGTCGCTATGGATATAGCTGGGGAAACCGAACAGGGTGAAGAGACTGTTCAGAGATTTAATGACCGTGGCACTGGTCATGTCCGAGCAGGGGATAGCGAACGGGAAACGGGAGTACTCGTCAATGATGTTGAGGAAGTACACATTGCGGTCGGAGGAGGGGAAAGGCCCTTTAAAATCGACGCTCAGGCGTTCGAAAGGGCGGGTGGCTTTTATCAGGTGGGCTCTGTCTGGTCTATAAAAGTGCGGTTTGCACTCAGCGCAGACTTGGCAGTTCTTGGTCATGGTCCTGACCTCCTCGATGGAGTAAGGCAGGTTGCGGGCCTTGATGAAGTGGAAGAACCTGGTGACCCCCGGGTGGCAGAGGTCATTGTGGAGGGCCCTCAGCCTATCGATCTGCGCGCTGGCGCAGGTGCCACGCGATAGGGCATCTGGGGGTTCATTGAGCTTCCCAGGCCGGTACAAGATCTCGTAGTTGTAGGTGGAAAGTTCGATTCTCCACCTCAAGATCTTGTCATTTGATTTTGCCCCTCTGCTTGTTGTTGAACATAAAAGCAACTGAACGCTGGTCAGTAAGCAGGGTAAATCGTTTTCCGGCCAGGTAGTGCCTCCAATGACGCACAGCCTCCACAATAGCCTGGGCCTCCTTCTCGACCGCGGAGTGTCTGGTCTCCGGGCCCTGGAGGGTTCGTGAGAAGAATGCCACAGGTCTCCCCGCCTGATTAAGGGTGGCGGCCAGGGCGAAGTCGGACGCATCGCTTTCCACCTGGAAGGGGATGGATTCGTCCACTGCGTGCATGGTGGCTTTGGCAATGTCCTCCTTGATATGGTGGAAGGCCAAGCGGGCCTCTGCCGTCAGGGGAAAAGAGGTGGATTTGATCAGCGGACGGGCTTTGTCTGCATAGTAGGGGACCCACTGGGCGTAGTAGGAAAAAAACCCTAGGCACCTCTTCAGGGCTTTTAGGCAATGGGGCAGTGGGAGTTCCATAAGGGGACGCATCCGGTCCGGGTCGGGACCGATGACCCCGTGTTCCACAACACAGCCAAGGATGGCGAGGCGGTCTGTGCGGAATATGCACTTCTCCGTGTTATATGTCAGGTTCAGGAGTTGGGCGGTGCGGAGGAATTTCTCGAGGTTTGCGTCATGGTCCTGCAAGTCATGGCCGCAGATGGTCACATTGTCTAGGTAAGGGAAAGTGGCCTGCAGCGCGTTTTGATCGACCATCCGGTCCATCTCCCTTTGGAAGACGGAGACCCCGTTGGTAACGCCGAAGGGAACCCTAAGGAAGTGATAGAGGTGGCTGTTTGCCTCAAAAGCAGTATACTGGCGGTCTCCAGGGCGGATGGGGAGCTGGTGGTACGCTGATTTCAGGTCAATGGTCGAAAAGACGTGGTACTGCGCGATCTGGTTGACCATGTCAGCTATGCGGGGGAGTGGGTAGGCGTCCAGCAGGGTGTAGCGGTTTATTGTTTGGCTGTAGTCGATGACCAGGCGTTGTTTCTCGCCGGTCTTAACGACCACAACCTGGGCTCGCCAGGGGCTGGAGCTGCCCTCAATAATCCCCTCCTTCAGGAGCCGCTCCACTTCGGTTTTGATGAAAACCCTGTCCCTGGCACTGTATCGCCTGCTCTTTGTGGCGATGGGCTTACAGTCGGGGGTGAGGTTAGCAAACAGTGGGGGGGGGGGTGGGACTCTGAGTGTGGAGAGGTTGCATCTGGTGCGCGGCGGGCAATTTGGAGGCTGCTGGCTGCGGACTGTGAGTGGGGGGAGGGGGCCACCGTACGCCATCGTAACGCTTTTGAGGTGGCACTGGAAATCCAACCCCAGTAGGACGGCAGCACAGAGGTCGGGCAGGACCAGGAGTTTAAAATTATTGAACACAGTCCCGTCTACTACTAGTGTCACCACGCAGTAGCCGCCAATGTCCGCTGATTGGGACTCGGAGGCCATAGAAATCCGCTGGTGCGCAGGCAGGACTGGGAGAGAGCAACGCCGCACCGTGTCGGGGTGGATGAAGCTCTCTGTGCTCCCGGAGTCAAAAAGGCAGTTTATTGCATGGCCGTTTACCTTAACGTCCATTTTGGACCGAGCTAGTTGGTGCGGTCTCGTTTGGTCCAGCGTAACAGAGGCCAGCGTAGGGGTCGGTGTGTCGCTGCGGGTATCAGATGGGGGGGGGTTGGCGGTCTGCTGCGTCCCGGCTGGTGTCCAAGATGGCGGCGTCCATGTGGCTGGAGTCGTCCAAGATGGCTGCTGCTGCGGTGGTTCGCACATGGCTGGGGAGGCCCAAGATGGCGGCCCACACGGCCCACACGGGGCGCTGTTGGGGGCCCAAGATGGCAGCTCGCCCGGCCCACATGCGGCGCTGCTGGCGTTCGGGGTGGCTTTGGCCTTGCAGACGCTGGCGTAGTGTCCCTTTTTCCCGCAGCCCGAGCAGGTCGCATTCTTCGCCGGGCAGCGCGCTCTGGGGTGTTTGGCCTGGCCACAGAAGTAGCATTTTTGGCCTTGGGGTACTGCTGTCTGGCTTTGGGACACTGCTGCGGTAGTTGGGCTGTGGCTGGGGTGGCACGGTGCTATGGGGCTGTCCTACCGTGTCCCAGGTTGTCGTTCCCCGCGGCGTCCACGGTGTAGAGGAGTAGGCATCCATGCCCCGGTAGGCTGCGTCCAGCGTTAGAGCGATTTCGGAGGCTTTGTCGAGGGTGAGGTCACTCTGCTCCAGCAGTCGCTGTCGGGTGTAGTTGGACCTGTGGCCCGCTACGAAGGCATCCCGAATCAGTTCCTCCGTGTACTTAACGGGCGTTACCGCCTTACACCCACAGGCCCGGCCAAGCACGGACAGTGCTTGGAGGTATTCCTCAGTCGATTCCCCAGGTTGTTGCTTGCGACTCCCCAGAAGGTGCCTGGCGTATACTTCGTTCACAGGGCGCGTGTACTGGGTCTTGAGGAGCTGGAGGGCGGCTGTGTACGAGGTCGCGTCCCGGATGACTGAGTACACTCGGTGGTTCACCTTGGAGATCAGGACAGACAGTTTGTCCGCATCCGTTTCGACCGCAATGGAGGCAGTCAGGAATGTCTCGAAGCACGTGAGCCAGTGAGCAAACGTGTTGGAAGCGTCCGCTTCCCGACTGTCCAGGTCCAGGCATGCTGGTGTGAGGATCTTCTCCATTATAAAAAAATTTCGTTAATAAAATTGATGCGCCATCAATTACTCAAAAGACTGAGGTTAAGCGAGTAACAACCAGGCTTTTATTAACTAAAGAATGAAGGTCTTGTCTCGAGTGGTCGACCCGTCCAGAATACTAAGGGACTGGGAGGTAGTCACTTATATACCTGGAATAGTGGGAGGAGTCAGCCGAGGCATGTCCAGACCTGTACCTAGTGGAATACACATTACACATACAGACAGGTATACAGTGGTTTACCACACTCTCCTCACGCAGTACTTCCACTGTAACAACAGCATTAGAAAGCAGTCAATGTTGGCCCTCTCAAGGACTCGGACACACCTTTGAGTAGTAAGGGTGCTGGGAGCATTAGACTTGACACTGCGTCACTGCTCCCAGCTTTGAAACCACACCAAGTGACCTCTCTGATGAGGGGGCCAGCCATATACAAGAATGCTATTCTAATCTCTGTTTAGGTAAAAAGGAAATAAAGGGAGGAATAGAATATTATTTTATACTAAAGATTCAGCCTTATGATTAAATATTTATTACTTAAATATGACTCCAGACATCTCATACAAAATGTTTACCAATGTGGCTTCTGCTTTCTTTTTGTGTCAGAATTTTTATAATTTCCTTGCCCGTCCGAATGCGCTGGCTCACTTGGATCTGGCTGGTACTGATTGTGCTCTGGATTCTGTAAGTACCACAGTCTTTTGGTGCAGTTCTCTGACATTATCCCTATCTTCCCAGAACTAGATAATGACTGTCAGTTTAGCCATTGTGTTAGTCTCAGTCTTAGTTCAAGAACTGACCATTTTAAAACTCTGCACAATGTACTATATTTCTGATTTAAGTAGTAACATTCTGTTTCTCCTAAAGATGAATAGAAACATATAAACAGAGAAGATAGGAGCAGGGGTAGGCCATTCGGCCCCTCGAGCCTGTTCCGCCATTTAATGAGATCATGGCTGATCATCCAAATTCAGTACCCTGTCCCTACTTTCTCCCCATATCCCTTGATCCCTTTAGCCTTAAGAAATATATCTAACTCCTTCTTGAATATATTTAATGAATTAGCCTCAACTGCCTTCTGTGGTAGAGAATTCCACAGGTTCACCACTCTCTGGGTGAAGAAATTCCTCCTCATCTCAGTCCTAAATGGCTTACCCCTTGTGATAAAAATGATAAACTTCCGGGAAGTTATGTCATCACTTCCTGTGAACTATGAACTATGAACTGTGTACATACCTCACTTCCTGTCATATGTCACTTCCTGTTGGACTGGTATAAATACTGGTCTGTTCAGTATTGTAAGAGGCTTCTACCAGAGGCATGGTAAAGACCTCTCTTGTGTATATAGTGTGTTTATAAGTTACTTAAAGCTTACTTTAAAGTTACTTGATGGTAAGTCTCCTTTTTCTTACATCACCCCTTATCCTTAGACTGTGACCCCTGGTTCTGGACTCCCCCGCCATTGGGAACATCCTTCCTGCATCTAGTCTGTCTAGTCCTATTAGAATATAAGCCTAATCGACCCAATCTCTCCTCATATGTCATTCCTGCCATCCCAGGTATCAGTCTGGTGAATCTTCGCTGCACTCTCTCCATGGCAAGAACATCCTTCCTCAGATAAGGCGACCAAAATTGCACCCAATACTCAAGGTGTGGTCTCACCAAGGCCCTGTACAACTGCAGCAAGACATCCTTGCTCCTGTACTCAAATCCTCTTGCTATGAAGGCCAACATACCATTTGCCTTCTTAACCGCCTGCTGCACCTGCATGCTTACCTTCAGCGACTGGTGCACAAGGACACCCAGGTCTCGTTGCACTTCCCCTTTTCCCAATCTATTGCCGTTCAGATAATAATCTGTCTTCCTGTTTTTGCCACCAAAGTGGATAACCTCACATTTATCCACATTATATTGCATCTGCCATGCCCAATCACCTAACCTGTCCAAATCATACTGGAGTTTCTCTGCAACCTCCTCACAACACACACGCCCACCCAGCTTTGTGTCATGTGCAAACTTGGAGATATTACATCTAGTTCCATCGTCTAGATCATTAATAGATATTGTGAATAGCTGGGGTCCTAGCACCGATCCGTGTGGTACCCCACTAGTCACTGCCTGCCACTCGGAAAAAGACCTTTTTATTCCAACTCTTTGCTTCCTGTCTGCCAACCAATTCTCTATCCAAGCCAGTACCTTACCCCCAATCCCATGTGCTTTAACTTTGCACGCTAATCTCTTATGCAGGACCTTATCGAAAGCCTTCCGAAAGTCCAAATACACCACATCCACTGGTTTTCCCTTACCTATTCTACCAGTTACATCCTCAAAAAATTCCAGTAGATTAGTCAAGCATGATTTACCTTTTGTAAATCCATTTTGACTTTGTCCGATCCTGTCACTGTTTTCCAAGTGCTCTGCTATTACATCTTTTATAATGGATGCTGGCATTTTCCCCACTACCGATGTCAGGCTTACCAGTCTGTAATTCCCCGTTTTCTCTACCACCTTTTTTAAATAGTGGGGTTACATTAGCTATCCTCCAATCCATGGGAACTGTTCCAGAGTCTATCTTCTTCTTCTTAGGCAGTCCCTCGGAACCGAGGATGACTTGCTTCCACATTAAAAATGAGTTCGCAGGTGACTGATGAGTACAATGCGGGACCTACAGTCTCTGTCACAGAGTCTATAGAATGTTGGAAGATGACCAGCAATGCATCTACTATTTCTAGGGCCACTTCCTTAAGTACCCTAGGATGTAGATTATCAGGCCCTGGGGATTTATCAGCCTTCAATCCCATCAATTTCCCTAACACCATTTCTCTACAAATACTGATTTCATTCAATTCCTCCCTCTCATTAGACCCTATGTTCCCCAACATCTCTGAGAGGTTATTTGTGTCCTCCTTTGTGAAGACAGAACCAAAGTATGCATTTAATTGATATGCCATTTCTTTGTTTCCTATTATAAATTCCCCTGATTCTGACTGCAAGGGACCTACACTTGACTTCACCAATCTTTTTCTCTTCACATATCTATAGAAGCTTTTACAGTCAGTTTTTATGTTCCCTGCTAGCTTACTCTCATAATCTATTTTCCCTCTCTTAATTAATCCCTTTGTCTTCCTTGCTGAATCCTAAACTGTTCCCAATCCTCAGGCTTGCTGCTTTTTCTGGCCAAATTATATGTCCTCTCCTTGGATCTTATGCTATCCCTAATTTCCCTTGTTAACCATGGTTGAGTCACCTTTTTTGTTTTATTTTTATGCCAAACAGGGATGAACAAATTCTGTAGTTCATCCATGTGATCTTTAAATGTTTGCCATTGCCTATCCACCATCAACCCTTTAAGTAACGTTCCCCAATCCATCCTAGCCAACTCGTGCCTCATACCATCGTAGTTTCCTTTATTTAACTTCAGGACCCTAGTCTCTGAGTCAACTACTTCACTCTCCATCTTAATGAAGAAATCCATCATATTATGATCACTCCTCCCCAAGGGGCCTCGCACAACAAGATTGCTAATTAATCCTTTCTCATTACTTAATACCCAGTCTAAGATGGCTGATCTCTAGTTGGTGCCTCGGCATATTGGTCCAGGAAACCATCCCGTATACACTCTAGGAATTCCTCCTCCATAGTATTGTTACTAATTTGGTTGGCCCAATCTATATGTAGATTAAAGTCACTCATGATAACTGCTGTGCCCTTATTGCACGCATCTCTAATTTTCCGTTTAATGCCATCCCCAAACTCGGCATTACTGTTTGGGGGTCTGTATACAACTCCCACTAACGTTCTCGGCCCCTTGGTATTTCTCAGCTCTACCCATACAGATTCCACATCATCAGAACTAATATCCTTCCTTACAATTGTGTTAATCTCCTCTTTAACCAGCAATGCTACCCCACCTCCTTTTCCTTTTTTTCCTGTCCTTCCTGAATATTGAATACCCCTGGATGTTGAATTCCCAGCCTTGGTCACCCTGGAGCCATGTCTCCGTAATCCCAATTATATCATATCCGTTTACATCTATTTGCGCAGCTAATTCATCCACCTTATTACGAATGCTCCTCGCATTAAGACACAAAGCCTTCAGGCTTGATTTTTTAACACTCTTAGTCCTTTTAGAATTATTATTTACTGTAGTCCTGTTTGATTTACACCCTTGATTTCTCTGCCTTCCACTTTTGCTTTTCTCCTTCCTGTCTTTTGTTTCTATCCTTGCTTCCCTTTCCTCTGTCTCTCTGCAAAGGTTCCCAATCCCCTGCCATTTTAGTTTAAACCCTCCCCAACAGCACTAGCAAATACTCCCCCTAGGACACCGGTCCCGGTCCCGCCCAGGTGCAAACGGTCCAGTTTGTACTGGTCCCACCTCCCCCAGAACCGGTTCCAATGTCCCAGGAATTTGAATCCTTCCCCCTTGCACCATTCCTCTAGCCACGTATTTATCTGAAATATCCTTCTATTTCTACTCTGACTAGCATGTGGCACTAGTAGCAACCCTGAGATTACTACCTTTGAGGTCCTATTTTTTAATTTACCTCCTAACTCCCTATATTCAGCTTTTAGGACCTCATTCCGTTTTTTACCTATCTCATTGGTACCTATATGCACCACGACAACTGGCTGTTCACCCTCCCCCTCCAGAATGCCCTGCAGCTGCCCGAGACATCCTTGACCCTTGCACCAGGGAGGCAACATACCATCCTGGAGTCTCATTTGCGGCCGCAGAAACGCCTGTCTATTCTCCTTACAATAGAATCCCCTAGCACTATAGCTCTTCAGCTCTTTTTCCTCCCATCCTGTGCAGCAGGACCACCCATGGTGCCAGGAAGTTGGCTGCTGCTGCCTTTCCCCGATAAGCCATCTCCCTCAACAATATCCAAAGTGGTATATCTGTTTGAAAGGGGGATGGCCACAGGGGACCCCTGCACTACCTGCCTGCGCCTACTACTCTGCCTGGCGGTCACCCATTCCCTTCCTGCCTGTGCAGCCTTTACCTGCGGTGTGACCAACTCATTAAACATGCTATCCACGATGTCCTCAGCATCGCAAATGCTCTAGTATGTATCCATTTGCAGCTCCAGTGCCGCAATGCGATCTGCCAGTAGCTGCAGCTGGATACACTTCCCGCACACATGGTCATCAGGGAGTGTCCCTGATTTCCCACATAGTGCAGGAGGAGCATGCCACGGGGCCGAGCTGTGCTGTCATGACTTACCCTTTAATTAATTCAAATTAAATTAAATCAAATCAATACCACCAATTACACTGCAATTAAATGATATACTCAAGGGCCCTTGTTTACTAGCACTCCCCGCTACACAACAGAGACCTTACAAACTATAGCCACAAAAATTAAGATCTACTAAACTTTATAAACTATTAACCTTAACTGTCAAACTATAGAGTAGTATAAATACTCACCTGGCCGTACTCACCCAATCAGCTGCTTCCTCTTGCCCGCTGAAATAAAGAATAGATTTGCCTTTCTAATCTAGGCTTTATTAACTTTAAAAATCCAGTAGCACATCTTTCAACACCAGTCTCCAACCATGACTGGAGAGAACTGAATTTAAGATGGCCACCACAAATCACCTGACATCCACTACCAATGAGTTTACAGCATATATCTCATGGTAGAAACAAACAACCAATTACAATACTTCTTACTAACACAGAACAACCACCCCATTCACCAATCACAATACTTCTTATTAAACATAGGAAATAATCACCACACCCGCGTCACTTTTTGAATCATGATGTGGCTCTAGAACGCCGCTGCCGGCCTGAGATTGGTAAGCCTCTGAAAAAAGCTCGCGAAAGTGAGCATAAGTACTCACCAGCTTCTCCCGACACTGGGCCTTAATTTCCTTAATTGGAATGAGGGAAGGGAAATAAATAAATATGCTGTTAACTGTGTTAATGTTGATACAATACCGTAACAAGAGACATTTCTTCACTGTCCTTATGCAAGACTTTCTTCCTTTCCCCTCATCCTCTTCCCGCACCACCGCCACCTCCCCCCCTCCGCCCCCCCCCCCCCAATTCCCTGGACATTGCTTTTTCTGTACCTGAAGAATCGGGAGCTAACTTGCTCTCTGACCTCCACCAAGGTTGTTCTGAGCAGGTTGCCAGGCAGGAGGCCTGCAACCGTGACCTGGGAACAACCCCCTTATTCCATTGTCCCTTCCCCAGTGTCCCTACAACAGCAAAACTCAGATTTAGAACTTTACGTTTGAGGCATTGAACCTGTATTTGCCCCTCCCCTCAACCCACGCCATCAAAAACAGTTTATCTGGTCATTTATCTCTTTGCTGTTTGTGGGACCTTGTTGTGCACAAATTGACCTGCTGCATTGTCCTACCTTACAACAGTGATTATACTTCAAAATGCCTCATTGGCTGTGAAGCCCTCTGGGACATCCTGGGGACATAAAAGACACAAGTTCTTTCTTTCTCCCCCACTTCTTTGTTGGAGTGGGCCTTTGGCGTAGCGGTAGCATCCCCGCCGCTGGGCCAGAAGGCGTAGGGTTTCGAACCCCGCTCCAGACAGTCCCGGCAAGTGGAGTCGGAGCTCCAGCTCTAAATTCTGGGTTGACATCCAGCGGGATACTTGCGTCCGTGGGTGTGGGTGGCCCCCCCCCCTCGTATGGGTTGTGGGAGCCCGTAAAACCCTCCCGCCATAGGACTAACCACCCTAATGGCTGGTACGAAGATGGTTACGGTCACGGAAGGAGCGTTAATCGCAGCCAGAAATCCTTCCACCACTTTATACAGTTCCCCAAAGGGAACAGTGTGAAGACACGTACGACGACGACTTCTTTGTTGAAGTGTATTGGGGCACCAACAGATGGCGCCATTGCATCACCATAAGGCCTCTACAAGATGCCGGACAATATTCCCTTCAAAATAGCTGCATCGTTAAATGTCAAAAATTGGCTTTTTAGCAGTCTGCAGAAAGGCTGATTCAGGCAAACCACTTGCGTATTTGTCAGGATTCAATAAAACTGTGATGCATGCACAGTAGCTCCTTTTCCTGCCTCTTATTCTCCCATGACGCTGCCTTTGGGAGCCTTAACGTATGTTACAGTGTGGGGTGCCCTATAAAGGCCTTATGAGGGGAGAAGCAGTTATGTATTATCAATTAGTGAGGAACCATGAGCAATATTCATTCTTTCAGAAGTTGAGGTATGTCAGAAAGTTTCATAAAGGAGTTTTGTGTAATGATAAACTGATATCCGTCGTGATATTTTGTTTCAGTATTCCATGGCTGATTTTCTGTTTCCCCTCTGTCAGCTTTTTGGAGCATTGAATCGTGGGTGTTGTGCACATCTGACCTCTCTAATCCTCAACCGAAATGTTTCTTCCCACAAGTAAGTAAAACTTATTGAAGTGAAACCAATTGAAATTCCTTTGCTGCTAGTTGAGTTCTCTGTAAGTTAATGTACTTGAAGCAGGGCTGGCCTACTGGCAGAAACACAAATCCCAAATCATTCGATTTCACATGACCCTGATAGATTCAGACATCTCCAAATCCGAGCTGGATTTGGAGCGATGTTAGCCGGATCGCGTGGTGGCTGCTAATCAAACATTTATCATTAGGCGTGCCTGTGAAATCACCGCTGTAAAATTGAAGTAAAATCACTTATTAATTCCCCAAAGGGCTCAGCAAATGAAAGCATCCTGAATATCTGAACCACATGCACTGTTCTAATCTGTAAGTAAATAGCCAGAGAGGTTCTTATCCTATGGATATTTGCACTGAACTTGTTTCTCACGCCAGGCCTGGGTTTGTTTAGATTACAACTCTTATTAAACCTCAGCTTGGATGAACAAATAACACAAGTGAATTTCTCATGAGGCTCGCCTCCCACACGGTGCTTCCTTCTGTAACCTTGAGATCAGGAGCATACCACATGGCGAATCAGTCATGGATCCTGTGTCTTTCTGTTCCATGGCACATTGACTGTTGCCCCCCTGGATTTTAAAGTGACCCTATTGCTGATAGTACGGCCTACCTCTCCTTCAACTGTGCATCTTAGCAGATCTGCTGTTCCATGTACCTGTGGACTTCCATTTGTAGCTCGTTGGCTCTGGGATGTTGCTGGAGCTAGGATTCCGCAGAGGAGGAAGGAGCAGTAAATGCCGAATTGGAAAAGCAGCAAAGTTGACACAGCCATTAAAAACAAAGCAGACCCAAATGTGACTCTGACATGTAATTACACTGAGTGTGCAATGGGGCACAAGCTTGACTAAAACGATAGATACACCCAACATTTAATCACTCCGATAGTGGAAGGTTCTGGCAAAACATCTGGGGGGGTTTTCCTCATTTCTTGCAGAGAAGTTGTGGACAGGTATTGGTATTCTCTGTTGCTAAAGCTGATTGTTAAATTGTTTATACAGTTGCCACAGTGACACACCGTCACAATTCATCTTCCTCACACCGACACTCTTCACCCCTTCCTCACACCGAAACTCTTCACCTCCTTCCTCACACTGACACTCTTCACCTCCTTCCTCACACCGACATTCTTCACCTCCTTCCTCACACCGACACTCTTCATCTCCTTCCTCACACCGACACTCTTCACCTCCTTCCTCACACCGACACTCTTCAACTCATTCCTCACAGCGAAACTCTTCACCTCTTCCTCACACCGACAATCTTCACCGCCTTCCTCACCGACACTCTTCACCTTCTTCCTCACACCGACACGCTTCACCCCTTCCACACACACCGACAATCTTCACCTCCTTCCTCACACCGACACTCTTCACCTCCTTCCTCACACCGACACTCTTCACCTCCATCCTCACGCCGACAATCTTCACCTCCTTCCTCAAACCGACACTCTTCAACCCTTCCTCGCACCGACACTCTTCACCTCCTTCCTCACACCGACACTGTTCACCTCCTTCCTCACACCGACACCCTTCACCTCCTTCCTCACACCGACACTCTTCACCTCCTTCCTCACACTGACACTCTTCACCTCCTTCCTCACAGCGAAACTCTTCACCCCTTCCTCACACCGACAACCTTCACCTCCTTCCTCACACTGACACTCTTCACCTCCTTCCTCACACTGACACTCTTCACCCCTTCCTCACACCGACACTCTTCACCTCCTTCCTCACACCGACGCTCTTCACCCCTTCCTCACACCGACACTCTTCAGCTCCTTCTTCACACTGACACTCTGCACCCCGTCCTCACACCGACACTCTTCACCTCCTTCCTCACACCGACACTCTTCACTTCCTTCCTCACGCCGACACTCTTCACCTCCTTCTTCACACCGACACTCTTCACCTCCATCCTCACACCGACACTCTTCACTTCCTTCCTCACACCGACACCCTTCACCTCCTTCCTCACACCGACACCCTTCACCTCCTTCCTCACACCGACACTCTTCACCTCCTTCCTCACACCGACACCCTTCACCTCCTTCCTCACACCGACACCCTTCACCTCCTTCCTCACACCGACACTCTTCACCCCCTTCCTCGCACCGAAACTCTTCACCTCCTTCCTCACACCAACACTTCACCCCTTCCTCACACCGACACTCTTCACCTTCCTCACAGCGACACTCTTCACCTTCCTCACACCGACACTCTTCACCTCCTTCCTCACACCGACACTCTTCACCTCCTTCCTGACACCGACACTCTTCAACTTCCTCACACTGACACTCTTCACCTTCCTCACACCGACGCTCTTCACCTCCTTCCTCACACCGACACTCTTCACCTCCTTCCTCACACCGACACTCTTCAGCTCCTTCTTCACACTGACACTCTTCACCTTCCTCAGTGACAGTCTTCACCTTCCTCACACCGACACTTTTCACCTCCTTCACACCGACACTTTTCACCTCCTTCCTCACACCGACACTCTTCACCCCTTCCTCATGCCGACACTCTTCACTCCTTCCTCACACCGACACTCTTCACCTCCTTCCTCACAGTGACACTGTTCACCTTCCTCACAGCAACACTATTCACCTTCCTCACGCCGACATTCTTCACCATCTTCCTCACACCGACACTCTTCAACATCTTCCTCACACCAACACTCTTCACCTCCTTCCTCACACCGACACTCTTCACCTCCTTCCTCAGACCGACACTCTTCACCTCCTTCCTCACACCGACACTCTTCACCTCCTTCCTCACACCGACACACTTCACCTCCTTCCTCACACTGACACTCTTCACTTCCTTCCTCACACCGACACTCTTCACCTTCCTCACACCGACTCTCTTCATCTTCCTCACAGCGACACTCTTCACCTCCTTCCTCACACCAACACTCTTCACCTCCTTCCTCACACCGACACTCTTCACTCCTTCCTCACACCGACACTCTTCACCTCCTTCCTCACACCGACACTCTTCACCTCCTTCCTCACACCGACACTCTTCACCTCCTTCCTCACACCGACACTCTTCACCTCCTTCCTCACACCGACACTCTTCACCTCCTTCCTCACACCGACACTCTTCACCTCCTTCCTCACACCGACATTCTTCACCTCCTTCCTCACACCGACACTCTTCACTCCTTCCTCACATCGACACTCTTCACCTCCTTCCTCACACGGACACTCTTCACCTCCTTCCTCACACCGACACTCTTCAACTTCCTCACACCGACACTCTTCAACTTCCTCACACCGACACTCTTCACCTTCCTCACACTGACGCTCTTCACCTCCTTCCTCACACCGACACTCTTCACCTCCTGCCTCACATCGACACTCTTCACCTTCCTCACACCGACACTCTTCACCTCCTTCTTCACACCGACACTCTTCACCTCCTTCCTCACACCGACGCTCTTCACCCCTTCCTCACACCGACACTCTTCAGCTCCTTCTTCACACTGACACTTTGCACCCCTTCCTCACACCGACACTCTTCACCTCCTTCCTCACACCAGCACTCTTCACCTTCCTCACACCAACACCCTTCACCTTCTTCCTCACACTATCACACTTCACCTTCCTCACACCGACTCTCTTCACCTCCTTCCTCACACAGACACTCTTCACCCCTTCCTCACACCGACACTCTTCACCTCCTTCCACACACCAACACTCTTCATCTCCTTCCTCACACTGACACTCTTCAGCTCCTTCTTCACACCGACACTCTTCAGCTCCTTCCTCACACTGACACTCCTCACCTACTTCCTCACACCGGCACTCTTCACCTTTCTCTCACCGACACTCTTCACCTCCTTCCTCACACTGACACCCTTCACCTCCTTCCTCACACCGACACTCTTCACCTCCTTCCACACACCGACAATCTTCACCTTCCTCACACCGACACTCTTCACCTCCTTCCTCACACCGACACTCTTCACCTCCTTCCTCACCCCAACACTCTTCACCTCCTTCCTCACACCAACACTCTTCACCTTCTTCCTCACACTAACACACTTCACCTTCCTCACCCCGACACTCTTCACCTCCTTCCTCACACTGACACTCTTCACCTCCTTCCTCACACTGACACCCTTCACCTCCTTCCTCACACCGACACTCTTCACCTCCTTCCACACACCGACAATCTTCACCTTCCTCACACCGACACTCTTCACCTCCTTCCTCACACCGACATTCTTCACCTCAATCCTTACACCGACCCTTTTCACCCCTTCCTCACACCGACACTCTTCACCCCTTCCTCACACCGACACTCTTCACCTCCTTCCTCACACCAGCACTCTTCACCTTCCTCACACCAACACCCTTCACCTTCTTCCTCACACTATCACACTTCACCTTCCTCACACCGACACTCTTCACCTCCTTCCTCACACAGACACTCTTCACCACTTCCTCACACCGACACTCTTCACCTCCTTCCACACACCAACACTCCTCACCCCTTCCTCACTCCGACTGTCTTCACCTTCCTCACACTGACATTCTTATCCTTCCTCACACCGACATTCTTCACCTTCCTCACACCGACACTCCTTACCTCCTTCCTCACACCGACACCCTTCACCTCCTTCCTCACACCGACACTCTTCACCTCCTTCCTCACACCGACGGTCTTCACCTTCCTCACACCGACATACTTCACCTTCCTCACACCGACATTCTTCACCCCTTCTTCACACCGACACTCTTCACCTCCTTCCTCACACCGGCACTCTTCACCTACTTCCTCACAATGACACTCTTCACCTTCCGCACATCTACACTCTTCACCTCATTCCTCACACCGACGCTCTTCACCTCCTTCCTCACACTGACACTCTTCACCTCCTTGCTCACACCGGCACTCTTCACCTCCTTCCTCACACTGACACTCCTCACCTCCTTCCTCAGACCAACACTCTTCACCTTCCTCACACCGACACACTTCAGCTCCTTCCTCACACCGACACCCTTCACCTTCCTCACACCGACCCTCTTCACCTTCCTCACACTGACACTCCTCACCTCGTTCCTCACACCGACACTCTTCACCACTTCCTCACACCGACACTCTTCACCTCCTTCCTCACATCAACACTCTTCACTTCCTCCCTCACACTGACACTCTTCACCTCCTTCCTCACACCGACACTCTTCACCTCCTTCCTCACACCGACATTCTTCACCTCAATCCTTACACCGACCCTCTTCACCCCTTCCTCACACCGACACTCGTCACCCCTTCCTCACACCAGCACTCTTCACCTTCCTCCCACCAACACCCTTCACCTTCTTCCTCACACTATCACACTTCACCTTCCTCACACCGACACTCTTCACCTCCTTCCTCACACAGACACTCTTCACCCCTTCCTCACACCGACATTCTTCACCTCCTTCCACACACCAACACTCTTCATCTCCTTCCTCACACCGACACTCTTCAACTCGTTCCTCACACCAACACTCCTCACCCCTTCCTCACTCCGACTGTCTTCACCTTCCTCACACCGACATTCTTCACCTTCCTCACATCAACACTCTTCACCTCCTTCCTCACACCGACACTCTTCACCCCTTCCTCATACCAACTCTTCACCCCTTCCTCACACCAGCGTTCTTCACCCCTTCCACACACCGACATTCTTCACCCCTTCCTCACACCGACATTCTTCACCACCTTCCTCACACCGACACTCTACACCATCTTTCTCACACCGACACTCTTCACCTCCTTCCTCACACCGACACTCTTCACCTCCTTCCTCACACCGACACTCTTCACCTCCTTTCTCACACTGACACTCTTCACCTCCTTCCTCACACCGACACTCTTCACCTCCTTCCTCACACCGACAGACTTCACCTCCTTCCTCACACTGACACTCTTCATCTCCTTCCCCACACTGACACTCCTCACCTACTTCCTCACACCGACACTCTTCACCTTCCTCACACCGACACTCTTCACCGCCTTCCTCACACTGACACTCTTCACCTCCTTCCTCACACCAGCACACTTCACTTCCTTCCTCACACCGACACTCTTCATCTCCTTCCCCACACTGACACTCCCCACCTCCTTCCTCACACCGACACTCTTCACTGCCTTCCTCACACTGACACTCTTCAGCTTCCTCACACTGACACACTTCACCTCCTTCCTCACACCGACACTCTTCACCTTCCCCAAACTGACACTCTTCACCTCCTTCTTCACACTGACGCTCTTCACCTCCTTCCTCACACCGACACTCTTCACCTGCTTCCTCACACCGACACTCTTCACCACCTTCCTCACACTGACACCCTTCACCTTCCTCACACCGACCCACTTCACCTCCTTCCTCACATTGACACTCCTCTCTTCCTTCCTCACACCGACACTCTTCACCACTTCATCACACCGAAACTCTTCACCTCCTTCATCACACTGACACTCTTCACCTCCTTCCTCACACCGACACTCTTCACTCCTTCCACACACAGACACCCTTCACTCCTTCCTCACACCGACACTCTTCACCTCTGTCCTCACACCGACACTCTTCAGCTCCTTCCTCACACCGACACTCTTCAACTCCTTCCTCACACCGACATTCTTCACCTGCTTCCTCACACCGACACTCTTCAGCTCCTTCCTCACACCGACACTCTTCACCTCCTTCCTCACACTGACACTCTTCACCTCCTTCCTCACACCGACACCCTTCACATCCTTCCTCACACCGACACTCTTCACATCCTTCCTCACACCGACATTCTTCACCTCAATCCTTACACCGACCCTTTTCACCCCTTCCTCACACCGACACTCTTCACCCCTTCCTCACACCAACACCCTTCACCTTCTTCCTCACACTATCACACTTCACCTTCCTCACACCGACACTCTTCACCTCCTTCCTCACACAGACACTCTTCACCACTTCCTCACACCGACACTCTTCACCTCCTTCCACACACCAACACTCCTCACCCCTTCCTCACTCCGACTGTCTTCACCTTCCTCACACTGACATTCTTATCCTTCCTCACACCGACATTCTTCACCTTCCTCACACCGACACTCCTTACCTCCTTCCTCACACCGACACCCTTCACCTCCTTCCTCACACCGACACTCTTCACCTCCTTCCTCACACCGACGGTCTTCACCTTCCTCACACCGACATACTTCACCTTCCTCACACCGACATTCTTCACCCCTTCTTCACACCGACACTCTTCACCTCCTTCCTCACACCGGCACTCTTCACCTACTTCCTCACAATGACACTCTTCACCTTCCGCACATCTACACTCTTCACCTCATTCCTCACACCGACGCTCTTCACCTCCTTCCTCACACTGACACTCTTCACCTCCTTGCTCACACCGGCACTCTTCACCTCCTTCCTCACACTGACACTCCTCACCTCCTTCCTCAGACCAACACTCTTCACCTTCCTCACACCGACACACTTCAGCTCCTTCCTCACACCGACACCCTTCACCTTCCTCACACCGACCCTCTTCACCTTCCTCACACTGACACTCCTCACCTCGTTCCTCACACCGACACTCTTCACCACTTCCTCACACCGACACTCTTCACCTCCTTCCTCACATCAACACTCTTCACTTCCTCCCTCACACTGACACTCTTCACCTCCTTCCTCACACCGACACTCTTCACCTCCTTCC
This sequence comes from Somniosus microcephalus, assembly GCF_052327205.1. Taxonomy (NCBI): domain Eukaryota; kingdom Metazoa; phylum Chordata; class Chondrichthyes; order Squaliformes; family Somniosidae; genus Somniosus; species Somniosus microcephalus. The sequence goes on along the minus strand of NC_140992.1, from coordinate 209,097,594 downwards.
TCACACTGACACTCTTCACCATCCTTCCTCACACCGACACCCTTCACCTCCTTCCTCACACCGACACCCTTCACATCCTTCCTCACACCGACCGTCTTCAGCTTCCTCACGCCGACACTTTTCACCTCCTTCCTCACACTGACACTCTTCACCTCCTTCCTCACACCGACGGTCTTCACCTCCTCACACCGACATTCTTCACCTTCCTGACACCGACATTCTTCATCCCTTCTTCACACCGACTCTTCACCTCCTTCCTCACACCGACATACTTCACCTCCTTCCTCACAATGACACTCTTCACCTCCTTCCTCAGACCGACAGACTTCACCTCCTTCCTCACACTGACACTCTTCATCTCCTTCCCCACACTGACACTCCTCACTTCCTTCCTCACTCAGACACTCTTCACCCCTTCCTCACACCGACACTCTTCACCTCCTTCCACACACCAACACTCTTCATCTCCTTCCTCACACCGACACTCTTCAGCTCCTTCCTCACACCGACACTCTTCAGCTCCTTCCTCACACCGACACTCCTCACCCCTTCCACACTCCGACTGTCTTCACCTTCCTCACACTGACATTCTTCACCTTCCTCACACCGACATTCTTCACCTTCCTCACACCGACACTCTTCACCTCCTTCCTCACACCGACACTCTTCACCTCCTTCCTCACACCGACACTCTTCACCCCTTCCTCATACCAACTCTTCACCCCTTCCTCACACCAGCGTTCTTCAGCCCTTCCACACACCGACATTCTTCACCCCTTCCTCACACCGACACTCTTCACCTCCTTTCTCACACCGACACTCCTCACCCCTTCCTCACACCGACGGTCTTCATCTTCTTCACACCGACCGTCTTCACCTTCCTCTCACCGACACTCTTCACCTCCTTCCTCACACTGACACCCTTCACCTCTTTCCTCACACTGACACTCTTCACCTCCTTCCACACACCGACAATCTTCACATTTCTCACACCGACACTCTTCACCTCCTTCCTCACACCGACACTCTTCACCTCCTTCCTCACACCGACACTCTTCACCTCCTTCCTCACACTGACACTCTTCACCTCCTTCCTCGCACCGACACTCTTCACCTCCTTCCTCACACCGACAGACTTCACCTCCTTCCTCACACTGACACTCTTCATCTCCTTCCCCACACTGACACTCCTCACCTACTTCCTCACACCGACACTCTTTACCTTCCTCTCACCGACACTCTTCACCTCCTTCCTCACACTGACACCCTTCACCTCCTTCCTCACACCGACACTCTTCACCTCCTTCCACACACCGACAATCTTCACCTTCCTCACACCGACACTCTTCACCTCCTTCCTCACACTGACACTCTTCACCTCCTTCCTCACACCGACACTCTTCACCTCCTTCCTCACACCGACACCCTTCAGCTCCTTCCTCACACCGACACTCTTCACCTCCTTCCTCACACCGACCATCTTCACCTTCCTCACACCGACGCTCTTCAACTCCTTCCTCACACTGGCACTCTTCACCTCCTTCCTCACACCGACGGTCTTCACCTGCCGCACACCGACATACTTCACCTTCCTCACACCGACATTCTTCACCCCTTCTTCACACCGACACTCTTCACCTCCTTCCTCACACCGACACCCTTCACCTCCTTCCTCACACTGACACTCTTCACCACCTTCCTCACACCGACATACTTCACCTCCTTCCTCACACTGACACTCTTCACCTCCTTGCTCACACCGGCACTCTTCACCTCCTCCCTCACACTGACACTCCTCACCTCCTTCCTCAGACCAACACTCTTCACCTTCCTCACACCGACACTCTTCACCTCCTTCCTCACACTGACACTCTTCACCTCCTTCCTCACACCGACACGCTTCACCTCCTTCCTCACACCGACACTCTTCACCACGTTCCTCACACCGACACCCTTCACCTTCCTCACACCGACCCACTTCACCTGCTTCCTCACACTGACACTCCTCACCTCCTTCCTCACACCGACACTCTTCACCACTTCCTCACTCCAAAACTCTTCACCTCCTTCCTCACACTGACACTCTTCACCTCCTTCCTCACACCGACACTCTTCTCTCCTTCCTCACACTGACACTCTTCACTCCTTCCTCACACCGACACTCTTCACCTCCTTCCTCACACCGACGCACTTCACCTCCTTCCTCACACCGACACTCTTCACTACTTCCTCACACCGACACTCTTCAACTTCCTCCCACCGACACTCTTCACATTCCTCACACTGACACTCTTCATCCCTTCCTCACACCAACACTCTTCACCCCTTCCTCACAACGACACTCTTCACCTCCTTCCTCACACCGACAGTCTTCACCTCCTTCCTCACACCGACAGTCTTCACCTCCTTCCTCACACCGACAGTCTTCACCTCCTTCCTCACACCGACACTCTTCACCTCCTTCCTCACACCGACACTTTTCACCTCCTTCCTCACACCAACACTCTTCACTCTTTCCTCACACCGACACTCTTCACCTCCTTCCTCACGCCAACACTCTTCACCTTCCTCACAGCGACACTCTTCACCTTCCTCGCACTGAAAATCTTCACCTCCTTCCTCACACCGACAATCTTCACCTCCTTCCTCACACCGACACTCTTCACCTTCCTCACACCGACACTCTTTACCTCCTTCCTCACACCGACACACTTCACCTCCTTCTTCACACCGACACTCTTCACCTCCTTCCTCACCCAGACACTCTTCACCCCTTCGTCACACCGACAGTCTTCATCTCCTTCCTCACACTGACAATCTTCACCTCCTTCCTCACAACGACACTCTTCAACTTCCTCACACCGACACTATTCACATTCCTCACACCGACACTCTTTACCTCCGTCCTCACACCGACACTCTTCACTCCTTCCTCACACTGACACTCTTCACCTTCCTCACACCGACACTCTTTACCTCCTTCCTCACACCGACACACTTCACCTCCTTCTTCACACCGACACTCTTCACCTCCTTCCTCACCCAGACACTCTTCACCCCTTCGTCACACCGACGGTCTTCATCTTCTTCACACCGACCGTCTTCACCTTCCTCTCACCGACACTCTTCACCTCCTTCCTCACACTGACACCCTTCACCTCCTTCCTCACACTGACACTCTTCACCTCCTTCCACACACCGACAATCTTCACATTTCTCACACCGACACTCTTCACCTCCTTCCTCACACCGACACTCTTCACCTCCTTCCTCACACCGACACTCTTCACCTCCTTCCTCACACTGACACTCTTCACCTCCTTCCTCGCACCGACACTCTTCACCTCCTTCCTCACACCGACAGACATCACCTCCTTCCTCACACTGACACTCTTCATCTCCTTCCCCACACTGACACTCCTCACCTACTTCCTCACACCGACACTCTTCACCTTCCTCTCACCGACACTCTTCACCTCCTTCCTCACACTGACACCCTTCACCTCCTTCCTCACACCGACACTCTTCACCTCCTTCCACACACCGACAATCTTCACCTTCCTCACACCGACACTCTTCACCTCCTTCCTCACACTGACACTCTTCACCTCCTTCCTCACACCGACACTCTTCACCTCCTTCCTCACACCGACACCCTTCAGCTCCTTCCTCACACCGACACTCTTCACCTCCTTCCTCACACCGACCATCTTCACCTTCCTCACACCGACGCTCTTCAACTCCTTCCTCACACTGGCACTCTTCACCTCCTTCCTCACACCGACGGTCTTCACCTGCCGCACACCGACATACTTCACCTTCCTCACACCGACATTCTTCACCCCTTCTTCACACCGACACTCTTCACCTCCTTCCTCACACCGACACCCTTCACCTCCTTCCTCACACTGACACTCTTCACCACCTTCCTCACACCGACATACTTCACCTCCTTCCTCACACTGACACTCTTCACCTCCTTGCTCACACCGGCACTCTTCACCTCCTCCCTCACACTGACACTCCTCACCTCCTTCCTCAGACCAACACTCTTCACCTTCCTCACACCGACACTCTTCACCTCCTTCCTCACACTGACACTCTTCACCTCCTTCCTCACACCGACACGCTTCACCTCCTTCCTCACACCGACACTCTTCACCACGTTCCTCACACCGACACCCTTCACCTTCCTCACACCGACCCACTTCACCTGCTTCCTCACACTGACACTCCTCACCTCCTTCCTCACACCGACACTCTTCACCACTTCCTCACTCCAAAACTCTTCACCTCCTTCCTCACACTGACACTCTTCACCTCCTTCCTCACACCGACACTCTTCTCTCCTTCCTCACACTGACACTCTTCACTCCTTCCTCACACCGACACTCTTCACCTCCTTCCTCACACCGACGCACTTCACCTCCTTCCTCACACCGACACTCTTCACTACTTCCTCACACCGACACTCTTCACATTCCTCACACTGACACTCTTCACCCCTTCCTCACACCAACACTCTTCACCCCTTCCTCACAACGACACTCTTCACCTCCTTCCTCACACCGACAGTCTTCACCTCCTTCCTCACACCGACAGTCTTCACCTCCTTCCTCACACCGACAGTCTTCACCTCCTTCCTCACACCGACACTCTTCACCTCCTTCCTCACACCGACACTTTTCACCTCCTTCCTCACACCAACACTCTTCACTCTTTCCTCACACCGACACTCTTCACCTCCTTCCTCACGCCAACACTCTTCACCTTCCTCACAGCGACACTCTTCACCTTCCTCGCACTGAAAATCTTCACCTCCTTCCTCACACCGACAATCTTCACCTCCTTCCTCACACCGACACTCTTCACCTTCCTCACACCGACACTCTTTACCTCCTTCCTCACACCGACACACTTCACCTCCTTCTTCACACCGACACTCTTCACCTCCTTCCTCACCCAGACACTCTTCACCCCTTCGTCACACCGACAGTCTTCATCTCCTTCCTCACACTGACAATCTTCACCTCCTTCCTCACAACGACACTCTTCAACTTCCTCACACCGACACTATTCACATTCCTCACACCGACACTCTTTACCTCCGTCCTCACACCGACACTCTTCACTCCTTCCTCACACTGACACTCTTCACCTCCTTCCTCACACCGACACACTTCACCTCCTTCCTCACACCGACACTCTTCACCTCCTTCCTCACGCCAACACTCTTCACCGCCTTCCTCACACCGACATTCTTCACTCCTTCCTCACACCGACACTCTTCACCTCCTTCCTCACACCGACACTCTTCAACTTCCTCACAGCGACACTCTTCACCTTCCTCACAGCGACACTCGTCACCTCCTTCCTCACACCGACACTCTTCACTTCCTTCCTCACAAAGACACTCTTCAACTTCCTCACACCGACACTCTTCACCTTCCTCACACCCACGCTCTTCACCTCCTTCCTCACACCGACACTCTTCACCTCCTTCCTCACACCGACACTCTTCACCTTCCTCACACCGACACTCTTCCCATTCCTCACACCGAAACTCTTCACCTCCTTCTTCACACCGACTCTCTTCACCTCCTTCCTCACACCGACACTCTTCACCCGTTCCTCACACCGACACTCTTCAGCTCCTTCCTCACACCAACACTCTTCACTCCTTCCTCACAGCGACACTGTTCACCTTCCTCGCACTGAAAATCTTCACCTCCTTCCTCACACCGACAATCTTCACCTCCTTCCTCACACCGACACTCTTCACCACGTTCCTCACACCGACACCCTTCACCTTCCTCACACCGACCCACTTCACCTGCTTCCTCACACTGACACTCCTCACCTCCTTCCTCACACCGACACTCTTCACCACTTCCTCACTCCAAAACTCTTCACCTCCTTCCTCACACTGACACTCTTCACCTCCTTCCTCACACCGACACTCTTCTCTCCTTCCTCACACTGACACTCTTCACTCCTTCCTCACACCGACACTCTTCACCTCCTTCCTCACACCGACGCACTTCACCTCCTTCCTCACACCGACACTCTTCACTACTTCCTCACACCGACACTCTTCAACTTCCTCCCACCGACACTCTTCACATTCCTCACACTGACACTCTTCACCCCTTCCTCACACCAACACTCTTCACCCCTTCCTCACAACGACACTCTTCACCTCCTTCCTCACACCGACAGTCTTCACCTCCTTCCTCACACCGACAGTCTTCACCTCCTTCCTCACACCGACAGTCTTCACCTCCTTCCTCACACCGACACTCTTCACCTCCTTCCTCACACCGACACTTTTCACCTCCTTCCTCACACCAACACTCTTCACTCTTTCCTCACACCGACACTCTTCACCTCCTTCCTCACGCCAACACTCTTCACCTTCCTCACAGCGACACTCTTCACCTTCCTCGCACTGAAAATCTTCACCTCCTTCCTCACACCGACAATCTTCACCTCCTTCCTCACACCGACACTCTTCACCTTCCTCACACCGACACTCTTTACCTCCTTCCTCACACCGACACACTTCACCTCCTTCTTCACACCGACACTCTTCACCTCCTTCCTCACCCAGACACTCTTCACCCCTTCGTCACACCGACAGTCTTCATCTCCTTCCTCACACTGACAATCTTCACCTCCTTCCTCACAACGACACTCTTCAACTTCCTCACACCGACACTATTCACATTCCTCACACCGACACTCTTTACCTCCGTCCTCACACCGACACTCTTCACTCCTTCCTCACACTGACACTCTTCACCTCCTTCCTCACACCGACACACTTCACCTCCTTCCTCACACCGACACTCTTCACCTCCTTCCTCACGCCAACACTCTTCACCTCCTTCCTCACACCGACATTCTTCACTCCTTCCTCACACCGACACTCTTCACCTCCTTCCTCACACCGACACTCTTCAACTTCCTCACAGCGACACTCTTCACCTTCCTCACAGCGACACTCGTCACCTCCTTCCTCACACCGACACTCTTCACTTCCTTCCTCACAAAGACACTCTTCAACTTCCTCACACCGACACTCTTCACCTTCCTCACACCCACGCTCTTCACCTCCTTCCTCACACCGACACTCTTCACCTCCTTCCTCACACCGACACTCTTCACCTTCCTCACACCGACACTCTTCCCATTCCTCACACCGAAACTCTTCACCTCCTTCTTCACACCGACTCTCTTCACCTCCTTCCTCACACCGACACTCTTCACCCGTTCCTCACACCGACACTCTTCAGCTCCTTCCTCACACCAACACTCTTCACTCCTTCCTCACAGCGACACTGTTCACCTTCCTCGCACTGAAAATCTTCACCTCCTTCCTCACACCGACAATCTTCACCTCCTTCCTCACACCGACACTCTTCACCTTCCTCACACCGACACTGTTTACCTCCTTCCTCACATCAACACTCTTCACCTCCTCCCTCACACTGACACTCTTCACCTCCTTCCTCACACCGACACTCATCACCTCCTTCCTCACACCGACATTCTTCACCTCAATCCTTACACCGACCCTCTTCACCCCTTCCTCACACCGACACTCTTCACCCCTTCCTCACACCGACACTCTTCACCTCCTTCCTCACACCAGCACTCTTCACCTTCCTCACACCAACACCCTTCACCTTCTTCCTCACACTATCACACTTCACCTTCCTCACACCGACACTCTTCACCTCCTTCCTCACACAGACACTCTTCACCCCTTCCTCACACCGACACTCTTCACCTCCTTCCACACACCAACACTCTTCATCTCCTTCCTCACACCGACACTCTTCAGCTCCTTCCTCACACCAACACTCCTCACCCCTTCCTCACTCCGACTGTCTTCACCTTCCTCACAGTGACATTCTTCACCTTCCACACACCGACATTCTTCACCTTCCTCACATCGACACTCTTCACCTCCTTCCTCACACTGACACTCTTCACCCCTTCCTCATACCAACTCTTCACCCCTTCCTCACACCAGCGTTCTTCACCCCTTCCACACACCGACATTCTTCACCCCTTCCTCACACCGACATTCTTCACCATCTTCCTCACACCGACACTCTACACCATCTTCCTCACACCGACACTCTTCACCTCCTTCCTCACACCGACACACTTCACCTCCTTCCTCACACCGACACTCTTCACCTCCTTCCTCACACCGACACTCTTCACCTCCTTCCACAAACCGACAGTCTTCACCTTCCTCACACCGACACTCTTCACCTCCTTCCTCACACCGACACTCTTCACCTCCTTCCTCACACCGACACTCTTCACCTCGTTCCTCACACCGGCACACTTCACTTCCTTCCTCACACCGACACTCTTCATCTCCTTCCCCACACTGACACTCCCCACCTCCTTCCTCACACCGACACTCTTCACATTCCTGACACCGACACTCTTCACTGCCTTCCTCACACTGACACTCTTCACCACCTTCCTCACACCGACACTCTTCACCTTCCTCACACTGACACACTTCACCTCCTTCCTCACACTGACACTCTTCACCTTCCCCAAACCGACACTCTTCACCTCCTTCTTCACACTGACGCTCTTCACCTCCTTCCTCACACCGACACTCTTCAACTTCCTCACACCGACACTCTTCACCTTCCTCACACCGACGCTCTTCACCTCCTTCCTCACACTGACACTCTTCACCTCCTTCCTCACACCGACACTCTTCACCTTCCTCACACCGACACTCTTCACATTCCTCACACCGACACTCTTCACCTCCTTCCTCACACCGACACTCTTCACTTCATTCCTCACACCGACACTCTTCACCTCCTTCCTCACACCGACACTCTTCACTCCTTCCTCACACCGACACTCTTCACCTCATTCCTCACACCGACACTCTTCACCCCTTCCTCTCACCGACACTCTTCACCTCCTTCCTCACACCGACACTCTTCAAATTCCTCACACCGACACACTTCACATTCCTCACACCGACACACTTCACCCCCTTCCTCACACTGACACTCTTCACGTTCCTCACACCGACACTCTTCACTCTTTCCTCACACCGACACTCTTCACCTCCTTCCTCACGCCAACACTCTTCACCTTCCTCACAGCGACACTCTTCACCTTCCTCGCAATGAAAATCTTCACCTCCTTCCTCACACCGACAATCTTCACCTCCTTCCTCACACCGACACTCTTCACCTTCCTCACACCGACACTCTTTACCTCCTTCCTCACACCGACACACTTCACCTCCTTCCTCACCCAGACACTCTTCACCCCTTCGTCACACCGACAGTCTTCATCTCCTTCCTCACACTGACAATCTTCACCTCCTTCCTCACAACGACACTCTTCAACTTCCTCATACCGACACTATTCACATTCCTCACACCGACACTCTTTACCTCCGTCCTCACACCGACACTCTTCACTCCTTCCTCACACCGACACTCTTCACCTCCTTCCTCACACCGACACTCTTCACCTCCTTCCTCACACCAACACTCTTCGCCTCCTTCCTCACACCGACATTCTTCACTCCTTCCTCACACCGACACTCTTCACCTCCTTCCTCACACCGACACTCTTCAGCTCCTTCCTCACAGTGACACTCTTCACCTTCCTCACAGCAACACTATTCACCTTCCTCACGCCGACATTCTTCACCATCTTCCTCACACCGACACTCTTCACCCCTTCCTCACACCGACACTCTTCACCTCCTTCCTCACACCGACACTCTTCACCTCCTTCCTCACACCGACACCCTTCACCTCCTTCCTCACACCGACACCCTTCACCTCCTTCCTCACACCGACACTCTTCACCTCCTTCCTCACACCGACACCCTTCACCTCCTTCCTCACACCGACACCCTTCACCTCCTTCCTCACACCGACACCCTTCACCTCCTTCCTCACACCGACACTCTTCAGCTCCTTCCTCACACTGACACACTTCACCTCCTTCCTCACACTGACACTCTTCACTTCCTTCCTCACACCGACACTCTTCACCTCCTTCCTCACACCGACACTCTTCACCTCCTTTCTCACACCGACAGACTTCACCTCCTTCCTCACACTGACACTCTTCACTGCCTTCCTCACACTGACACTCTTCACCCCCTTCCTCACACCGACACACTTCATTTCCTTCCTCACACCGACACTCTTCACCGCCTTCCTCACACTGACACTCTTCACCAACTTCCTCACACCGACACACTTCACCTCCTTCCTCACACCGACATTCTTCACTCCTTCCTCACACCGACACTCTTCACCTCCTTGCTCACACCGACACTCTTCAACTTCCTCACAGCGACACTCTTCACCTTCCTCACAGCGACACTCGTCACCTCCTTCCTCACACCCACACTCTTCACTTCCTTCCTCACAAAGACACTCTTCAACTTCCTCACACCGACACTCTTCACCTTCCATACACCCACGCTCTTCACCTCCTTCCTCACACCGACACTCTTCACCTCCTTCCTCACACCGACACTCTTCACCTCCTTCCTCACACCGACAATCTTCACCTCCTTCCTGACACCGACACTCTTCAACTTCCTCACACTGACACTCTTCACCTTCCTCACACCGACGCTCTTCACCTCCTTCCTCACACCGACACTCTTCACCTCCTTCCTCACACCGACACTCTTCAACTTCCTCACACCGACACTCTTCACCTTCCTCACACCGACACTCTTCACCTTCCTCACACCGACACTCTTCACCTCCTTCTTCACACCGACACTCTTCACCCCTTCCTCACACCGACACTCTTCAGCTCCTTCTTCAAACTGACACTCTTCACCTTCCTCAGTGACAGTCTTCACCTTCCTCACACCGACACTTTTCACCTCCTTCACACCGACACTTTTCACCTCCTTCCTCACACCGACACTCTTCACCCCTTCCTCATGCCGACACTCTTCACTCCTTCCTCACACTGACACTCTTCACCTCCTTCCTCACAGTGACACTGTTCACCTTCCTCACAGCAACACTATTCACCTTCCTCACGCCGACATTCTTCACCATCTTCCTCACACCGACACTCTTCAACATCTTCCTCACACCAACACTCTTCACCTCCTTCCTCACACCAACTCTTCACCCCTTCCTCACACTGACACTCTTCACTTCCTTCCTCACACCGACACTCTTCACCTTCCTCACACCGACTCTCTTCACCTTCCTCACAGCGACACTCTTCACCTCCTTCCTCACACCAACACTCTTCACCTCCTTCCTCACACCGACACTCTTCACTCCTTCCTCACACCGACACTCTTCACCTCCTTCCTCACACCGACACTCTTCACCTCCTTCCTCACACCGACACTCTTCACCTCCTTCCTCACACCGACACTCTTCACCTCCTTCCTCACACCGACACTCTTCACCTCATTCCTCACACCGACACTCTTCACCTCCTTCCTCACACCGACATTCTTCACCTCCTTCCTCACACCGACACTCTTCACTCCTTCCTCACATCGACACTCTTCACCTCCTTCCTCACACGGACACTCTTCACCTCCTTCCTCACACCGACACTCTTCAACTTCCTCACACCGACACTCTTCAACTTCCTCACACCGACACTCTTCACCTTCCTCACTCCGACGCTCTTCACCTCCTTCCTCACACCGACACTCTTCACCTCCTGCCTCACATCGACACTCTTCACCTTCCTCACACCGACACTCTTCACCTCCTTCTTCACACCGACACTCTTCACCTCCTTCCTCACACCGACGCTCTTCACCCCTTCCTCACACCGACACTCTTCAGCTCCTTCTTCACACTGACACTTTGCACCCCTTCCTCACACCGACACTCTTCACCTCCTTCCTCACACCAGCACTCTTCACCTTCCTCACACCAACACCCTTCACCTTCTTCCTCACACTATCACACTTCACCTTCCTCACACCGACTCTCTTCACCTCCTTCCTCACACAGACACTCTTCACCCCTTCCTCACACCGACACTCTTCACCTCCTTCCACACACCAACACTCTTCATCTCCTTCCTCACACCGACACTCTTCAGCTCCTTCTTCACACCGACACTCTTCAGCTCCTTCCTCACACTGACACTCCTCACCTACTTCCTCACACCGGCACTCTTCACCTTTCTCTCACCGACACTCTTCACCTCCTTCCTCACACTGACACCCTTCACCTCCTTCCTCACACCGACACTCTTCACCTCCTTCCACACACCGACAATCTTCACCTTCCTCACACCGACACTCTTCACCTCCTTCCTCACACCGACACTCTTCACCTCCTTCCTCACCCCAACACTCTTCACCTCCTTCCTCACACCAACACTCTTCACCTTCTTCCTCACACTAACACACTTCACCTTCCTCACCCCGACACTCTTCACCTCCTTCCTCACACTGACACTCTTCACCTCCTTCCTCACACTGACACCCTTCACCTCCTTCCTCACACCGACACTCTTCACCTCCTTCCACACACCGACAATCTTCACCTTCCTCACACCGACACTCTTCACCTCCTTCCTCACACCGACATTCTTCACCTCAATCCTTACACCGACCCTTTTCACCGCTTCCTCACACCGACACTCTTCACCCCTTCCTCACACCGACACTCTTCACCTCCTTCCTCACACCAGCACTCTTCACCTTCCTCACACCAACACCCTTCACCTTCTTCCTCACACTATCACACTTCACCTTCCTCACACCGACACTCTTCACCTCCTTCCTCACACAGACACTCTTCACCACTTCCTCACACCGACACTCTTCACCTCCTTCCACACACCAACACTCCTCACCCCTTCCTCACTCCGACTGTCTTCACCTTCCTCACACTGACATTCTTATCCTTCCTCACACCGACATTCTTCACCTTCCTCACACCGACACTCCTTACCTCCTTCCTCACACCGACACCCTTCACCTCCTTCCTCACACCGACACTCTTCACCTCCTTCCTCACACCGACGGTCTTCACCTTCCTCACACCGACATACTTCACCTTCCTCACACCGACATTCTTCACCCCTTCTTCACACCGACACTCTTCACCTCCTTCCTCACACCGGCACTCTTCACCTACTTCCTCACAATGACACTCTTCACCTTCCGCACATCTACACTCTTCACCTCATTCCTCACACCGACGCTCTTCACCTCCTTCCTCACACTGACACTCTTCACCTCCTTGCTCACACCGGCACTCTTCACCTCCTTCCTCACACTGACACTCCTCACCTCCTTCCTCAGACCAACACTCTTCACCTTCCTCACACCGACACACTTCAGCTCCTTCCTCACACCGACACCCTTCACCTTCCTCACACCGACCCTCTTCACCTCCTTCCTCACACCGACACTCTTCACCTTCCTCACACCGACTCTCTTCACCTTCCTCACAGCGACACTCTTCACCTCCTTCCTCACACCAACACTCTTCACCTCCTTCCTCACACCGACACTCTTCACTCCTTCCTCACACCGACACTCTTCACCTCCTTCCTCACACCGACACTCTTCACCTCCTTCCTCACACCGGCACTCTTCACCTCCTTCCTCACACCGACACTCTTCACCTCCTTCCTCACACCGACACTCTTCACCTCCTTCCTCACACCGACACTCTTCAGCTCCTTCCTCACAGTGACACTCTTCACCTTCCTCACAGCAACACTATTCACCTTCCTCACGCCGACATTCTTCACCATCTTCCTCACACCGACACTCTTCACCCCTTCCTCACACCGACACTCTTCACCTCCTTCCTCACACCGACACTCTTCACCTCCTTCCTCACACTGACACCCTTCACCTCCTTCCTCACACCGACACCCTTCACCTCCTTCCTCACACCGACACTCTTCACCTCCTTCCTCACACCGACACCCTTCACCTCCTTCCTCACACCGACACCCTTCACCTCCTTCCTCACACCGACACCCTTCACCTCCTTCCTCACACCGACACTCTTCAGCTCCTTCCTCACACTGACACACTTCACCTCCTTCCTCACACTGACACTCTTCACTTCCTTCCTCACACCGACACTCTTCACCTCCTTCCTCACACCGACACTCTTCACCTCCTTTCTCACACCGACAGACTTCACCTCCTTCCTCACACTGACACTCTTCACTGCCTTCCTCACACTGACACTCTTCACCCCCTTCCTCACACCGACACACTTCATTTCCTTCCTCACACCGACACTCTTCACCGCCTTCCTCACACTGACACTCTTCACCAACTTCCTCACACCGACACACTTCACCTCCTTCCTCACACCGACATTCTTCACTCCTTCCTCACACCGACACTCTTCACCTCCTTGCTCACACCGACACTCTTCAACTTCCTCACAGCGACACTCTTCACCTTCCTCACAGCGACACTCGTCACCTCCTTCCTCACACCCACACTCTTCACTTCCTTCCTCACAAAGACACTCTTCAACTTCCTCACACCGACACTCTTCACCTTCCATACACCCACGCTCTTCACCTCCTTCCTCACACCGACACTCTTCACCTCCTTCCTCACACCGACACTCTTCACCTCCTTCCTCACACCGACAATCTTCACCTCCTTCCTGACACCGACACTCTTCAACTTCCTCACACTGACACTCTTCACCTTCCTCACACCGACGCTCTTCACCTCCTTCCTCACACCGACACTCTTCACCTCCTTCCTCACACCGACACTCTTCAACTTCCTCACACCGACACTCTTCACCTTCCTCACACCGACACTCTTCACCTTCCTCACACCGACACTCTTCACCTCCTTCTTCACACCGACACTCTTCACCCCTTCCTCACACCGACACTCTTCAGCTCCTTCTTCAAACTGACACTCTTCACCTTCCTCAGTGACAGTCTTCACCTTCCTCACACCGACACTTTTCACCTCCTTCACACCGACACTTTTCACCTCCTTCCTCACACCGACACTCTTCACCCCTTCCTCATGCCGACACTCTTCACTCCTTCCTCACACTGACACTCTTCACCTCCTTCCTCACAGTGACACTGTTCACCTTCCTCACAGCAACACTATTCACCTTCCTCACGCCGACATTCTTCACCATCTTCCTCACACCGACACTCTTCAACATCTTCCTCACACCAACACTCTTCACCTCCTTCCTCACACCAACTCTTCACCCCTTCCTCACACTGACACTCTTCACTTCCTTCCTCACACCGACACTCTTCACCTTCCTCACACCGACTCTCTTCACCTTCCTCACAGCGACACTCTTCACCTCCTTCCTCACACCAACACTCTTCACCTCCTTCCTCACACCGACACTCTTCACTCCTTCCTCACACCGACACTCTTCACCTCCTTCCTCACACCGACACTCTTCACCTCCTTCCTCACACCGACACTCTTCACCTCCTTCCTCACACCGACACTCTTCACCTCCTTCCTCACACCGACACTCTTCACCTCATTCCTCACACCGACACTCTTCACCTCCTTCCTCACACCGACATTCTTCACCTCCTTCCTCACACCGACACTCTTCACTCCTTCCTCACATCGACACTCTTCACCTCCTTCCTCACACGGACACTCTTCACCTCCTTCCTCACACCGACACTCTTCAACTTCCTCACACCGACACTCTTCAACTTCCTCACACCGACACTCTTCACCTTCCTCACTCCGACGCTCTTCACCTCCTTCCTCACACCGACACTCTTCACCTCCTGCCTCACATCGACACTCTTCACCTTCCTCACACCGACACTCTTCACCTCCTTCTTCACACCGACACTCTTCACCTCCTTCCTCACACCGACGCTCTTCACCCCTTCCTCACACCGACACTCTTCAGCTCCTTCTTCACACTGACACTTTGCACCCCTTCCTCACACCGACACTCTTCACCTCCTTCCTCACACCAGCACTCTTCACCTTCCTCACACCAACACCCTTCACCTTCTTCCTCACACTATCACACTTCACCTTCCTCACACCGACTCTCTTCACCTCCTTCCTCACACAGACACTCTTCACCCCTTCCTCACACCGACACTCTTCACCTCCTTCCACACACCAACACTCTTCATCTCCTTCCTCACACCGACACTCTTCAGCTCCTTCTTCACACCGACACTCTTCAGCTCCTTCCTCACACTGACACTCCTCACCTACTTCCTCACACCGGCACTCTTCACCTTTCTCTCACCGACACTCTTCACCTCCTTCCTCACACTGACACCCTTCACCTCCTTCCTCACACCGACACTCTTCACCTCCTTCCACACACCGACAATCTTCACCTTCCTCACACCGACACTCTTCACCTCCTTCCTCACACCGACACTCTTCACCTCCTTCCTCACCCCAACACTCTTCACCTCCTTCCTCACACCAACACTCTTCACCTTCTTCCTCACACTAACACACTTCACCTTCCTCACCCCGACACTCTTCACCTCCTTCCTCACACTGACACTCTTCACCTCCTTCCTCACACTGACACCCTTCACCTCCTTCCTCACACCGACACTCTTCACCTCCTTCCACACACCGACAATCTTCACCTTCCTCACACCGACACTCTTCACCTCCTTCCTCACACCGACATTCTTCACCTCAATCCTTACACCGACCCTTTTCACCGCTTCCTCACACCGACACTCTTCACCCCTTCCTCACACCGACACTCTTCACCTCCTTCCTCACACCAGCACTCTTCACCTTCCTCACACCAACACCCTTCACCTTCTTCCTCACACTATCACACTTCACCTTCCTCACACCGACACTCTTCACCTCCTTCCTCACACAGACACTCTTCACCACTTCCTCACACCGACACTCTTCACCTCCTTCCACACACCAACACTCCTCACCCCTTCCTCACTCCGACTGTCTTCACCTTCCTCACACTGACATTCTTATCCTTCCTCACACCGACATTCTTCACCTTCCTCACACCGACACTCCTTACCTCCTTCCTCACACCGACACCCTTCACCTCCTTCCTCACACCGACACTCTTCACCTCCTTCCTCACACCGACGGTCTTCACCTTCCTCACACCGACATACTTCACCTTCCTCACACCGACATTCTTCACCCCTTCTTCACACCGACACTCTTCACCTCCTTCCTCACACCGGCACTCTTCACCTACTTCCTCACAATGACACTCTTCACCTTCCGCACATCTACACTCTTCACCTCATTCCTCACACCGACGCTCTTCACCTCCTTCCTCACACTGACACTCTTCACCTCCTTGCTCACACCGGCACTCTTCACCTCCTTCCTCACACTGACACTCCTCACCTCCTTCCTCAGACCAACACTCTTCACCTTCCTCACACCGACACACTTCAGCTCCTTCCTCACACCGACACCCTTCACCTTCCTCACACCGACCCTCTTCACCTCCTTCCTCACACCGACACTCTTCACCTTCCTCACACCGACTCTCTTCACCTTCCTCACAGCGACACTCTTCACCTCCTTCCTCACACCAACACTCTTCACCTCCTTCCTCACACCGACACTCTTCACTCCTTCCTCACACCGACACTCTTCACCTCCTTCCTCACACCGACACTCTTCACCTCCTTCCTCACACCGGCACTCTTCACCTCCTTCCTCACACCGACACTCTTCACCTCCTTCCTCACACCGACACTCTTCACCTCATTCCTCACACCGACACTCTTCACCTCCTTCCTCACACCGACATTCTTCACCTCCTTCCTCACACCGACACTCTTCACTCCTTCCTCACATCGACACTCTTCACCTCCTTCCTCACACGGACACTCTTCACCTCCTTCCTCACACCGACACTCTTCAACTTCCTCACACCGACACTCTTCAACTTCCTCACACCGACTCTCTTCACCTTCCTCACTCCGACGCTCTTCACCTCCTTCCTCACACCGACACTCTTCACCTCCTGCCTCACATCGACACTCTTCACCTTCCTCACACCGACACTCTTCACCTCCTTCTTCACACCGACACTCTTCACCTCCTTCCTCACACCGACGCTCTTCACCCCTTCCTCACACCGACACTCTTCAGCTCCTTCTTCACACTGACACTTTGCACCCCTTCCTCACACCGACACTCTTCACCTCCTTCCTCACACCAGCACTCTTCACCTTCCTCACACCAACACCCTTCACCTTCTTCCTCACACTATCACACTTCACCTTCCTCACACCGACTCTCTTCACCTCCTTCCTCACACAGACACTCTTCACCCCTTCCTCACACCGACACTCTTCACCTCCTTCCACACACCAACACTCTTCATCTCCTTCCTCACACCGACACTCTTCAGCTCCTTCTTCACACCGACACTCTTCAGCTCCTTCCTCACACTGACACTCCTCACCTACTTCCTCACACCGGCACTCTTCACCTTTCTCTCACCGACACTCTTCACCTCCTTCCTCACACTGACACCCTTCACCTCCTTCCTCACACCGACACTCTTCACCTCCTTCCACACACCGACAATCTTCACCTTCCTCACACCGACACTCTTCACCTCCTTCCTCACACCGACACTCTTCACCTCCTTCCTCACCCCAACACTCTTCACCTCCTTCCTCACACCAACACTCTTCACCTTCTTCCTCACACTAACACACTTCACCTTCCTCACCCCGACACTCTTCACCTCCTTCCTCACACTGACACTCTTCACCTCCTTCCTCACACTGACACCCTTCACCTCCTTCCTCACACCGACACTCTTCACCTCCTTCCACACACCGACAATCTTCACCTTCCTCACACCGACACTCTTCACCTCCTTCCTCACACCGACATTCTTCACCTCAATCCTTACACCGACCCTTTTCACCCCTTCCTCACACCGACACTCTTCACCCCTTCCTCACACCGACACTCTTCACCTCCTTCCTCACACCAGCACTCTTCACCTTCCTCACACCAACACCCTTCACCTTCTTCCTCACACTATCACACTTCACCTTCCTCACACCGACACTCTTCACCTCCTTCCTCACACAGACACTCTTCACCACTTCCTCACACCGACACTCTTCACCTCCTTCCACACACCAACACTCCTCACCCCTTCCTCACTCCGACTGTCTTCACCTTCCTCACACTGACATTCTTATCCTTCCTCACACCGATATTCTTCACCTTCCTCACACCGACACTCCTTACCTCCTTCCTCACACCGACACCCTTCACCTCCTTCCTCACACCGACACTCTTCACCTCCTTCCTCACACCGACGGTCTTCACCTTCCTCACACCGACATACTTCACCTTCCTCACACCGACATTCTTCACCCCTTCTTCACACCGACACTCTTCACCTCCTTCCTCACACCGGCACTCTTCACCTACTTCCTCACAATGACACTCTTCACCTTCCGCACATCTACACTCTTCACCTCATTCCTCACACCGACGCTCTTCACCTCCTTCCTCACACTGACACTCTTCACCTCCTTGCTCACACCGGCACTCTTCACCTCCTTCCTCACACTGACACTCCTCACCTCCTTCCTCAGACCAACACTCTTCACCTTCCTCACACCGACACACTTCAGCTCCTTCCTCACACCGACACCCTTCACCTTCCTCACACCGACCCTCTTCACCTCCTTCCTCACACTGACACTCCTCACCTCGTTCCTCACACCGACACTCTTCACCACTTCCTCACACCGACACTCTTCACCTCCTTCCTCACATCAACACTCTTCACTTCCTCCCTCACACTGACACTCTTCACCTCCTTCCTCACACCGACACTCTTCACCTCCTTCCTCACACCGACATTCTTCACCTCAATCCTTACACCGACCCTCTTCACCCCTTCCTCACATCGACACTCGTCACCCCTTCCTCACACCAGCACTCTTCACCTTCCTCCCACCAACACCCTTCACCTTCTTCCTCACACTATCACACTTCACCTTCCTCACACCGACACTCTTCACCTCCTTCCTCACACAGACACTCTTCACCCCTTCCTCACACCGACATTCTTCACCTCCTTCCACACACCAACACTCTTCATCTCCTTCCTCACACCGACACTCTTCAGCTCGTTCCTCACACCAACACTCCTCACCCCTTCCTCACTCCGACTGTCTTCACCTTCCTCACACCGACATTCTTCACCTTCCTCACATCAACACTCTTCACCTCCTTCCTCACACCGACACTCTTCACCCCTTCCTCATACCAACTCTTCACCCCTTCCTCACACCAGCGTTCTTCACCCCTTCCACACACCGACATTCTTCACCCCTTCCTCACACCGACATTCTTCACCACCTTCCTCACACTGACACTCTACACCATCTTTCTCACACCGACACTCTTCACCTCCTTCCTCACACCGACACTCTTCACCTCCTTCCTCACACCGACACTCTTCACCTCCTTCCCCACACTGACACTCCTCACCTACTTCCTCACACCGACACTCTTCACCTTCCTCACACTGACACTCTTCACCGCCTTCCTCACACTGACACTCTTCACCTCCTTCCTCACACCAGCACACTTCACTTCCTTCCCCACACCGACACTCTTCATCTCCTTCCCCACACTGACACTCCCCACCTCCTTCCTCACACCGACACTCTTCACTGCCTTCCTCACACTGACACTCTTCAGCTTCCTCACACTGACACACTTCACCTCCTTCCTCACACCGACACTCTTCACCTTCCCCAATCTGACACTCTTCACCTCCTTCTTCACACTGACGCTCTTCACCTCCTTCCTCACACCGACACTCTTCACCTGCTTCCTCACACCGACACTCTTCACCACCTTCCTCACACTGACACCCTTCACCTTCCTCACACCGACCCACTTCACCTCCTTCCTCACATTGACACTCCTCTCTTCCTTCCTCACACCGACACTCTTCACCACTTCATCACACCGAAACTCTTCACCTCCTTCATCACACTGACACTCTTCACCTCCTTCCTCACACCGACACTCTTCACTCCTTCCACACACAGACACCCTTCACTCCTTCCTCACACCGACACTCTTCACCTCTGTCCTCACACCGACACTCTTCAGCTCCTTCCTCACACCGACACTCTTCAACTCCTTCCTCACACCGACACTCTTCAACTCCTTCCTCACACCGACATTCTTCACCTGCTTCCTCACACCGACACTCTTCACATCCTTCCTCACACCGACACTCTTCACCTCCTTCCTCACACTGACACTCTTCACCTCCTTCCTCACACCGACGGTCGTCACCTCCTCACACCGACATTCTTCACCTTCCTCACACCGACATTCTTCACCCCTTCTTCACACCGACTCTTCACCTCCTTCCTCACACCGACATACTTCACCTCCTTCCTCACAATGACACTCTTCACCTCCTTCCTCAGACCGACAGACTTCACCTCCTTCCTCACACTGACACTCTTCATCTCCTTCCCCACACTGACACTCCTCACTTCCTTCCTCACTCAGACACTCTTCACCCCTTCCTCACACCGACACTCTTCACCTCCTTCCACACACCAACACTCTTCATCTCCTTCCTCACACCGACACTCTTCAGCTCCTTCCTCACACCGACACTCTTCAGCTCCTTCCTCACACCGACACTCCTCACCCCTTCCACACTCCGACTGTCTTCACCTTCCTCACACTGACATTCTTCACCTTCCTCACACCGACATTCTTCACCTTCCTCACACCGACACTCTTCACCTCCTTCCTCACACCGACACTCTTCACCCCTTCCTCATACCAACTCTTCACCCCTTCCTCACACCAGCGTTCTTCAGCCCTTCCACACACCGACATTCTTCACCCCTTCCTCACACCGACACTCTTCACCTCCTTTCTCACACCGACACTCCTCACACCGACGGTCTTCATCTTCTTCACACCGACCGTCTTCACCTTCCTCTCACCGACACTCTTCACCTCCTTCCTCACACTGACACCCTTCACCTCCTTCCTCACACCGACACTCTTCACCTCCTTCCACACACCGACAATCTTCACATTTCTCACACCGACACTCTTCACCTCCTTCCTCACACCGACACTCTTCACCTCCTTCCTCACACCGACACTCTTCACCTCCTTCCTCACACTGACACTCTTCACCTCCTTCCTCGCACCGACACTCTTCACCTCCTTCCTCACACCGACAGACTTCACCTCCTTCCTCACACTGACACTCTTCATCTCCTTCCCCACACTGACACTCCTCACCTACTTCCTCACACCGACACTCTTCACCTTCCTCTCACCGACACTCTTCACCTCCTTCCTCACACTGACACCCTTCACCTCCTTCCTCACACCGACACTCTTCACCTCCTTCCACACACCGACAATCTTCACCTTCCTCACACCGACACTCTTCACCTCCTTCCTCACACTGACACTCTTCACCTCCTTCCTCACACCGACACTCTTCACCTCCTTCCTCACACCGACACCCTTCAGCTCCTTCCTCACACCGACACTCTTCACCTCCTTCCTCACACCGACCATCTTCACCTTCCTCACACCGACGCTCTTCAACTCCTTCCTCACACTGGCACTCTTCACCTCCTTCCTCACACCGACGGTCTTCACCTGCCGCACACCGACATACTTCACCTTCCTCACACCGACATTCTTCACCCCTTCTTCACACCGACACTCTTCACCTCCTTCCTCACACCGACACCCTTCACCTCCTTCCTCACACTGACACTCTTCACCACCTTCCTCACACCGACATACTTCACCTCCTTTTTCACACTGGCACTCTTCACCTCCTTGCTCACACCGGCACTCTTCACCTCCTCCCTCACACTGACACTCCTCACCTCCTTGCTCACACCGACCCTCTTCACCTCCTTCCTCACACTGACACTCCTCACCTCGTTCCTCACACCGACACTCTTCACCACTTCCTCACACCGACACTCTTCACCTCCTTCCTCACATCAACACTCTTCACTTCCTCCCTCACACTGACACTCTTCACCTCCTTCCTCACACCGACACTCTTCACCTCCTTCCTCACACCGACATTCTTCACCTCAATCCTTACACCGACCCTCTTCACCCCTTCCTCACATCGACACTCGTCACCCCTTCCTCACACCAGCACTCTTCACCTTCCTCCCACCAACACCCTTCACCTTCTTCCTCACACTATCACACTTCACCTTCCTCACACCGACACTCTTCACCTCCTTCCTCACACAGACACTCTTCACCCCTTCCTCACACCGACATTCTTCACCTCCTTCCACACACCAACACTCTTCATCTCCTTCCTCACACCGACACTCTTCAGCTCGTTCCTCACACCAACACTCCTCACCCCTTCCTCACTCCGACTGTCTTCACCTTCCTCACACCGACATTCTTCACCTTCCTCACATCAACACTCTTCACCTCCTTCCTCACACCGACACTCTTCACCCCTTCCTCATACCAACTCTTCACCCCTTCCTCACACCAGCGTTCTTCACCCCTTCCACACACCGACATTCTTCACCCCTTCCTCACACCGACATTCTTCACCACCTTCCTCACACCGACACTCTACACCATCTTTCTCACACCGACACTCTTCACCTCCTTCCTCACACCGACACTCTTCACCTCCTTCCTCACACCGACACTCTTCACCTCCTTTCTCACACTGACACTCTTCACCTCCTTCCTCACACCGACACTCTTCACCTCCTTCCTCACACCGACAGACTTCACCTCCTTCCTCACACTGACACTCTTCATCTCCTTCCCCACACTGACACTCCTCACCTACTTCCTCACACCGACACTCTTCACCTTCCTCACACTGACACTCTTCACCGCCTTCCTCACACTGACACTCTTCACCTCCTTCCTCACACCAGCACACTTCACTTCCTTCCCCACACCGACACTCTTCATCTCCTTCCCCACACTGACACTCCCCACCTCCTTCCTCACACCGACACTCTTCACTGCCTTCCTCACACTGACACTCTTCAGCTTCCTCACACTGACACACTTCACCTCCTTCCTCACACCGACACTCTTCACCTTCCCCAATCTGACACTCTTCACCTCCTTCTTCACACTGACGCTCTTCACCTCCTTCCTCACACCGACACTCTTCACCTGCTTCCTCACACCGACACTCTTCACCACCTTCCTCACACTGACACCCTTCACCTTCCTCACACCGACCCACTTCACCTCCTTCCTCACATTGACACTCCTCTCTTCCTTCCTCACACCGACACTCTTCACCACTTCATCACACCGAAACTCTTCACCTCCTTCATCACACTGACACTCTTCACCTCCTTCCTCACACCGACACTCTTCACTCCTTCCACACACAGACACCCTTCACTCCTTCCTCACACCGACACTCTTCACCTCTGTCCTCACACCGACACTCTTCACCTGCTTCCTCACACCGACACTCTTCACTACTTTCTCACACCGACACTCTTCACCTCCTTCCTCACACTGACACTCTTCACCTCCTTCCTCACACCGACCGTCTTCAGCTTCCTCACGCCGACACTTTTCACCTTCCTCACACTGACACTCTTCACCTCCTTCCTCACACCGACGGTCGTCACCTCCTCACACCGACATTCTTCACCTTCCTCACACCGACATTCTTCACCCCTTCTTCACACCGACTCTTCACCTCCTTCCTCACACCGACATACTTCACCTCCTTCCTCACACTGACACTCTTCATCTCCTTCCCCACACTGACACTCCTCACTTCCTTCCTCACTCAGACACTCTTCACCCCTTCCTCACACCGACACTCTTCACCTCCTTCCACACACCAACACTCTTCATCTCCTTCCTCACACCGACACTCTTCAGCTCCTTCCTCACACCGACACTCTTCAGCTCCTTCCTCACACCGACACTCCTCACCCCTTCCACACTCCGACTGTCTTCACCTTCCTCACACTGACATTCTTCACCTTCCTCACACCGACATTCTTCAGCTTCCTCACACCGACACTCTTCACCTCCTTCCTCACACCGACACTCTTCACCCCTTCCTCATACCAACTCTTCACCCCTTCCTCACACCAGCGTTCTTCAGCCCTTCCACACACCGACATTCTTCACCCCTTCCTCACACCGACACTCTTCACCTCCTTTCTCACACCGACACTCCTCACCCCTTCCTCACACCGACGGTCTTCATCTTCTTCACACCGACCGTCTTCACCTTCCTCTCACCGACACTCTTCACCTCCTTCCTCACACTGACATCCTTCACCTCCTTCCTCACACCGACACTCTTCACCTCCTTCCACACACCGACAATCTTCACATTTCTCACACCGACACTCTTCACCTCCTTCCTCACACCGACACTCTTCACCTCCTTCCTCACACCGACACTCTTCACCTCCTTCCTCACACTGACACTCTTCACCTCCTTCCTCGCACCGACACTCTTCACCTCCTTCCTCACACCGACAGACTTCACCTCCTTCCTCACACTGACACTCTTCATCTCCTTCCCCACACTGACACTCCTCACCTACTTCCTCACACCGACACTCTTCACCTTCCTCTCACCGACACTCTTCACCTCCTTCCTCACACTGACACCCTTCACCTCCTTCCTCACACCGACACTCTTCACCTCCTTCCACACACCGACAATCTTCACCTTCCTCACACCGACACTCTTCACCTCCTTCCTCACACTGACACTCTTCACCTCCTTCCTCACACCGACACTCTTCACCTCCTTCCTCACACCGACACCCTTCAGCTCCTTCCTCACACCGACACTCTTCACCTCCTTCCTCACACCGACCATCTTCACCTTCCTCACACCGACGCTCTTCAACTCCTTCCTCACACTGGCACTCTTCACCTCCTTCCTCACACCGACGGTCTTCACCTGCCGCACACCGACATACTTCACCTTCCTCACACCGACATTCTTCACCCCTTCTTCACACCGACACTCTTCACCTCCTTCCTCACACCGACACCCTTCACCTCCTTCCTCACACTGACACTCTTCACCACCTTCCTCACACCGACATACTTCACCTCCTTCCTCACACTGACACTCTTCACCTCCTTGCTCACACCGGCACTCTTCACCTCCTCCCTCACACTGACACTCCTCACCTCCTTCCTCAGACCAACACTCTTCACCTTCCTCACACCGACACTCTTCACCTCCTTCCTCACACTGACACTCTTCACCTCCTTCCTCACACCGACACGCTTCACCTCCTTCCTCACACCGACACTCTTCACCACGTTCCTCACACCGACACCCTTCACCTTCCTCACACCGACCCACTTCACCTGCTTCCTCACACTGACACTCCTCACCTCCTTCCTCACACCGACACTCTTCACCACTTCCTCACTCCAAAACTCTTCACCTCCTTCCTCACACTGACTCTCTTCACCTCCTTCCTCACACCGACACTCTTCTCTCCTTCCTCACACTGACACTCTTCACTCCTTCCTCACACCGACACTCTTCACCTCCTTCCTCACACCGACGCACTTCACCTCCTTCCTCACACCGACACTCTTCACTACTTCCTCACACCGACACTCTTCAACTTCCTCCCACCGACACTCTTCACATTCCTCACACTGACACTCTTCACCCCTTCCTCACACCAACACTCTTCACCCCTTCCTCACAACGACACTCTTCACCTCCTTCCTCACACCGACAGTCTTCACCTCCTTCCTCACACCGACAGTCTTCACCTCCTTCCTCACACCGACACTCTTCACCTCCTTCCTCACACCGACACTTTTCACCTCCTTCCTCACACCAACACTCTTCACTCTTTCCTCACACCGACACTCTTCACCTCCTTCCTCACGCCAACACTCTTCACCTTCCTCACAGCGACACTCTTCACCTTCCTCGCACTGAAAATCTTCACCTCCTTCCTCACACCGACAATCTTCACCTCCTTCCTCACACCGACACTCTTCACCTTCCTCACACCGACACTCTTTACCTCCTTCCTCACACCGACACACTTCACCTCCTTCTTCACACCGACACTCTTCACCTCCTTCCTCACCCAGACACTCTTCACCCCTTCGTCACACCGACAGTCTTCATCTCCTTCCTCACACTGACAATCTTCACCTCCTTCCTCACAACGACACTCTTCAACTTCCTCACACCGACACTATTCACATTCCTCACACCGACACTCTTTACCTCCGTCCTCACACCGACACTCTTCACTCCTTCCTCACACTGACACTCTTCACCTCCTACCTCACACCGACACACTTCACCTCCTTCCTCACACCGACACTCTTCACCTCCTTCCTCACGCCAACACTCTTCACCTCCTTCCTCACACCGACATTCTTCACTCCTTCCTCACACCGACACTCTTCACCTCCTTCCTCACACCGACACTCTTCAACTTCCTCACAGCGACACTCTTCACCTTCCTCACAGCGACACTCGTCACCTCCTTCCTCACACCCACACTCTTCACTTCCTTCCTCACAAAGACACTCTTCAACTTCCTCACACCGACACTCTTCACCTTCCTCACACCCACGCTCTTCACCTCCTTCCTCACACCGACACTCTTCACCTCCTTCCTCACACCGACACTCTTCACCTTCCTCACACCGACACTCTTCACATTCCTCACACCGAAACTCTTCACCTCCTTCTTCACACCGACTCTCTTCACCTCCTTCCTCACACCGACACTCTTCACCCGTTCCTCACACCGACACTCTTCAGCTCCTTCCTCACACCAACACTCTTCACTCCTTCCTCACAGCGACACTGTTCACCTTCCTCGCACTGAAAATCTTCACCTCCTTCCTCACACCGACAATCTTCACCTCCTTCCTCACACCGACACTCTTCACCTTCCTCACACCGACACTGTTTACCTCCTTCCTCACATCAACACTCTTCACCTCCTCCCTCACACTGACACTCTTCACCTCCTTCCTCACACCGACACTCATCACCTCCTTCCTCACACCGACATTCTTCACCTCAATCCTTACACCGACCCTCTTCACCCCTTCCTCACACCGACACTCTTCACCCCTTCCTCACACCGACACTCTTCACCTCCTTCCTCACACCAGCACTCTTCACCTTCCTCACACCAACACCCTTCACCTTCTTCCTCACACTATCACACTTCACCTTCCTCACACCGACACTCTTCACCTCCTTCCTCACACAGACACTCTTCACCCCTTCCTCACACCGACACTCTTCACCTCCTTCCACACACCAACACTCTTCATCTCCTTCCTCACACCGACACTCTTCAGCTCCTTCCTCACACCAACACTCCTCACCCCTTCCTCACTCCGACTGTCTTCACCTTCCTCACAGTGACATTCTTCACCTTCCACACACCGACATTCTTCACCTTCCTCACATCGACACTCTTCACCTCCTTCCTCACACTGACACTCTTCACCCCTTCCTCATACCAACTCTTCACCCCTTCCTCACACCAGCGTTCTTCACCCCTTCCACACACCGACATTCTTCACCCCTTCCTCACACCGACATTCTTCACCATCTTCCTCACACCGACACTCTACACCATCTTCCTCACACCGACACTCTTCACCTCCTTCCTCACACCGACACACTTCACCTCCTTCCTCACACCGACACTCTTCACCTCCTTCCTCACACCGACACTCTTCACCTCCTTCCACAAACCGACAGTCTTCACCTTCCTCACACCGACACTCTTCACCTCCTTCCTCACACCGACACTCTTCACCTCCTTCCTCACACCGACACTCTTCACCTCGTTCCTCACACCGGCACACTTCACTTCCTTCCTCACACCGACACTCTTCATCTCCTTCCCCACACTGACACTCCCCACCTCCTTCCTCACACCGACACTCTTCACATTCCTGACACCGACACTCTTCACTGCCTTCCTCACACTGACACTCTTCACCACCTTCCTCACACCGACACTCTTCACCTTCCTCACACTGACACACTTCACCTCCTTCCTCACACTGACACTCTTCACCTTCCCCAAACCGACACTCTTCACCTCCTTCTTCACACTGACGCTCTTCACCTCCTTCCTCACACCGACACTCTTCAACTTCCTCACACCGACACTCTTCACCTTCCTCACACCGACGCTCTTCACCTCCTTCCTCACACTGACACTCTTCACCTCCTTCCTCACACCGACACTCTTCACCTTCCTCACACCGACACTCTTCACATTCCTCACACCGACACTCTTCACCTCCTTCCTCACACCGACACTCTTCACTTCATTCCTCACACCGACACTCTTCACCTCCTTCCTCACACCGACACTCTTCACTCCTTCCTCACACCGACACTCTTCACCTCATTCCTCACACCGACACTCTTCACCCCTTCCTCTCACCGACACTCTTCACCTCCTTCCTCACACCGACACTCTTCAAATTCCTCACACCGACACACTTCACATTCCTCACACCGACACACTTCACCCCCTTCCTCACACTGACACTCTTCACGTTCCTCACACCGACACTCTTCACTCTTTCCTCACACCGACACTCTTCACCTCCTTCCTCATGCCAACACTCTTCACCTTCCTCACAGCGACACTCTTCACCTTCCTCGCAATGAAAATCTTCACCTCCTTCCTCACACCGACAATCTTCACCTCCTTCCTCACACCGACACTCTTCACCTTCCTCACACCGACACTCTTTACCTCCTTCCTCACACCGACACACTTCACCTCCTTCCTCACCCAGACACTCTTCACCCCTTCGTCACACCGACAGTCTTCATCTCCTTCCTCACACTGATAATCTTCACCTCCTTCCTCACAACGACACTCTTCAACTTCCTCATACCGACACTATTCACATTCCTCACACCGACACTCTTTACCTCCGTCCTCACACCGACACTCTTCACTCCTTCCTCACACTGACACTCTTCACCTCCTTCCTCACACCGACACTCTTCACCTCCTTCCTCACACCAACACTCTTCGCCTCCTTCCTCACACCGACATTCTTCACTCCTTCCTCACACCGACACTCTTCACCTCCTTCCTCACACCGACACTCTTCAGCTCCTTCCTCACAGTGACACTCTTCACCTTCCTCACAGCAACACTATTCACCTTCCTCACGCCGACATTCTTCACCATCTTCCTCACACCGACACTCTTCACCCCTTCCTCACACCGGCACTCTTCACCTCCTTCCTCACACCGACACTCTTCACCTCCTTCCTCACACCGACACCCTTCACCTCCTTCTTCACACC
Organism: Somniosus microcephalus; assembly: GCF_052327205.1. Classification (NCBI taxonomy): domain Eukaryota; kingdom Metazoa; phylum Chordata; class Chondrichthyes; order Squaliformes; family Somniosidae; genus Somniosus; species Somniosus microcephalus. Next base: position 209,067,202 of record NC_140992.1, on the reverse strand, counting down.
GACACCCTTCACCTCCTTCCTCACACCGACACTCTTCACCTCCTTCCTCACACCGACACCCTTCACCTCCTTCCTCACACTGACACCCTTCACCTCCTTCCTCACACCGACACCCTTCACCTCCTTCCTCACACCGACACTCTTCAGCTCCTTCCTCACACTGACACACTTCACCTCCTTCCTCACACTGACACTCTTCACTTCCTTCCTCACACCGACACTCTTCACCTCCTTCCTCACACCGACACTCTTTACCTCCTTTCTCACACCGACAGACTTCACCTCCTTCCTCACACTGACACTCTTCACTGCCTTCCTCACACTGACACTCTTCACCCCCTTCCTCACACCGACACACTTCATTTCCTTCCTCACACCGACACTCTTCACCGCCTTCCTCACACTGACACTCTTCACCTCCTTCCTCACACCGACACACTTCACCTCCTTCCTCACACCGACATTCTTCACTCCTTCCTCACACCGACACTCTTCACCTCCTTGCTCACACCGACACTCTTCAACTTCCTCACAGCGACACTCTTCACCTTCCTCACAGCGACACTCGTCACCTCCTTCCTCACACCCACACTCTTCACTTCCTTCCTCACAAAGACACTCTTCAACTTCCTCACACCGACACTCTTCACCTTCCATACACCCACGCTCTTCACCTCCTTCCTCACACCGACACTCTTCACCTCCTTCCTCACACCGACACTCTTCACCTTCCTCACACCGACACTCTTCACATTCCTCACACCGAAACTCTTCTCCTCCTTCTTCACACCAACTCTCTTCACCTCCTTCCTCACACCGACACTCTTCACCCCTTCCTCACACCAACACTTTTCAGCTCCTTCTTCACACTGACGCTCTTCACCCCTTCCTCACACCAACACTCTTCACCCCTTCTTCACACTGACACTCTTCACCTTCCTCACAGCGACAGTCTTCACTTTCCTCATAACGACACATTTCACCTCCTTCACACCGACACTCTGCACCTCCTTCCTCACACCGACACTCTTCACCTCCTTCCTCACACCGACAATCTTCACCCCTTCCTCACACCGACACTCTTCACTCCTTCCTCACACCGACACTCTTCAGCTCCTTCCTCACAGTGACACTCTTCACCTTCCTCACAGCAACACTATTCACCTTCCTCACGCCGACATTCTTCACCATCTTCCTCACACCGACACTCTTCACCTCCTTCCTCACATCGACTCTTCACCCCTTTCCTCACAGCGACACTCTTCACCTCCTTCCTCACACCGACACCCTTCACCTCCTTCCTCACACCGACACTCTTCACCTCCTTCCTCACACCGACACTCTTCACCTCCTTCCTCACACCGACACTCTTCAGCTCCTTCCTCACACTGACACTCTTCACTTCCTTCCTCACACCGACACTCTTCACTTCCTTCCTCACACCGACACTCTTCACCTCCTTCCTCACACTGACACTCTTCACTGCCTTCCTCACACTGACACTCTTCACCTCCTTCCTCTCAACGACACACTTCATTTCGTTCCTCACACCGACACTCTTCACCGCCTTCCTTACACTGACACTCTTCACCTCCTTCCTCACACCGACACTCTTCACCTTCCTCACACTGACACACTTCACCTCCTTCCTCACACCGACACTCTTCACCTTCCCCAAACCGACACTCTTCACATCCTTCTTCACACTGACGTTCTTCACCAGCTTCCTCACACCGACACTCTTCACCTCCTTCCTCACACCGACGCTCTTCACCACCTTCCTCACACTGACACCCTTCACCTTCCTCACACCGACCCACTTCACCTCCTTCCTCACACTGACACCCCTCACTTCCTTCATCACACCGACACTCTTCACCACTTCATCATACCGAAACTCTTCACCTCCTTCCTCACACTGACACGCGTCACCTCCTTCCTCACACAGACACTCTTCACTCCTTCCACACATACACTCTTCACTCCTTCCACACACCGACACTCTTCACCTCCTTCCTCACACCGACACGCTTCACCTCCTTCCTCACACCGACACACTTCACCTCCTTCCTCACACCGACACTCTTCACCTGCTTCCTCACACCGACACTCTTCTCCTCCTTTCTCACACTGACACTCTTCACTACTTTCTCACACTGACACTCTTCACCTCCTTCCTCACACCGACACTCTTCACCTCCTTCCTCACACCGACACCCTTCACCTCCTTCCTCACACCGACACTCTTCACCTCCTTCCTCACACCGACCGTCTTCACCTTCCTCACACCGACACTCTTCAACTCCTTCCTCACACTGGCACTCTTCACCTCCTTCCTCACACCGACGGTCTTCACCTTCCTCACACCGACATACTTCAACTTCCTCAGACTGACATTCTTCACCCCTTCTTCACACCGACACTCTTCACCTCCTTTCTCACACCGACACTCTTCACTTACTTCCTCACAACGACACTCTTCACCTTCCGCACACCGACACTCTTCACCTCCTTCCTCACACCGACACTCTTCACCTCCTTCCTCACACTGACGCTCTTCACCTCCTTCCTCACACCGACATACTTCACCTCCTTCCTCACACTGACACTCTTCACCTCCTTGCTCACACCGGCACTCTTCACCTCCTTCCTCACACTGACACTCCTCACCTCCTTCCTCAGACCAACACTCTTCACCTTCCTCACACCGACACTCTTCACCTCCTTCCTCACACTGACAATCTTCACCTCCTTCCTCACACCAACACTCTTCACCTTCCTCACACCGACACAGTTCAGCTCCTTCCTCACACCGACACCCTTCACCTTCCTCACACCGACCCTCTTCACCTCCTTCCTCACACTGACACTCCTCACCTCCTTCCTCACACCGACACTCTTCACCACTTCCTCACACCGACACTCTTCACCTCCTTCCTCACATCAACACTCTTCACCTCCTCCCTCACACTGACACTCTTCACCTCCTTCCTCACACCGACACTCTTCACCTCCTTCCTCACACCGACATTCTTCACCTCAATCCTTACACCGACCCTCTTCACCCCTTCCTCACAGCGACACTCTTCACCTCCTTCCTCACACCAGCACTCTTCATCTTCCTCACACCAACACCCTTCACCTTCTTCCTCACACTATCACACTTCACCTTCCTCACACCGACACTCTTCACCTCCTTCCTCACACAGACACTCTTCACCCCTTCCTCACACCGACACTCTTCACCTCCTTCCACACACCAACACTCCTCACCCCTTCCTCACTCCGACTGTCTTCACCTTCCTCTCACTGACATTCTTCACCTCCCTCACACCGACATTCTTCAACTTCCTCACACCGACACTCTTCACCTCCTTCCTCACACCGACACTCTTCAGCCCTTCCTCATACCAACTCTTCACCCCTTCCTCACACCAGCGTTCTTCACCCCTTCCACACACCGACATTCTACATCCCTTCCTCACTCCGACATTCTTCACCATCTTCCTCACACCGACACACCTCACCTCCTTCCTCACACCGACAGTCTTCATCTTCCTCACACCGACCGTCTTCACCTTCCTCTCACCGACACTCTTCACCTCCTTCCTCACACTGACACCCTTCACCTCCTTCCTCACACTGACACTCTTCACTCCTTCCACACACCGACACTCTTCACCTCCTTTCTCACACCGACACTCTTCACCTCCTTCCTCACACTGACACCCTTCAGCTCCTTCCTCACACCGACACTCTTCAGCTCCTTCCTCACACCGACCCTCTTCACCTCCTTCCTCACACCAACACTCTTCACCTCCTTCCTCACACCGACACCCTTCAGCTCCTTCCTCACACCGACACTCTTCACCTCCTTCCTCACACCGACCATCTTCACCTTCCTCACACCGACGCTCTTCAACTCCTTCCTCACACTGGCACTCTTCACCTCCTTCCTCACACCGACGGTCTTCACCTTCCGCACACCGACATTCTTCACCCCTTCTTCACACTGACACTCTTCACCTCCTTCCTCACACCGACACTCTTCACATACTTCCTCACAACGACACTCTTCACCTTCCGCACACCGACACTCTTCACCTCCTTCCTCACACCGACACTCTTCACCTCCTTCCTCACACTGACACTCTTCACCTCCTTGCTCACACCGGCACTCTTCACCTCCTTCCTCACACTGACACTCCTCACCCCCTTCCTCAGACCAACACTCTTCACCTTCCTCACACCGACACTCTTCACCTCCTTCCTCACACTGACAATCTTCACCTCCTTCCTCACACCGACGCTCTTCACCACCTTCCTCACACTGACACCCTTCACCTTCCTCACACCGACCCACTTCACCTCCTTCCTCACACTGACACCCCTCACTTCCTTCATCACACCGACACTCTTCACCACTTCATCATACCGAAACTCTTCACCTCCTTCCTCACACTGACACGCGTCACCTCCTTCCTCACACAGACACTCTTCACTCCTTCCACACATACACTCTTCACTCCTTCCACACACCGACACTCTTCACCTCCTTCCTCACACCGACACGCTTCACCTCCTTCCTCACACCGACACACTTCACCTCCTTCCTCACACCGACACTCTTCACCTGCTTCCTCACACCGACACTCTTCTCCTCCTTTCTCACACTGACACTCTTCACTACTTTCTCACACTGACACTCTTCACCTCCTTCCTCACACCGACACTCTTCACCTCCTTCCTCACACCGACACCCTTCACCTCCTTCCTCACACCGACACTCTTCACCTCCTTCCTCACACCGACCGTCTTCACCTTCCTCACACCGACACTCTTCAACTCCTTCCTCACACTGGCACTCTTCACCTCCTTCCTCACACCGACGGTCTTCACCTTCCTCACACCGACATACTTCAACTTCCTCAGACTGACATTCTTCACCCCTTCTTCACACCGACACTCTTCACCTCCTTTCTCACACCGACACTCTTCACTTACTTCCTCACAACGACACTCTTCACCTTCCGCACACCGACACTCTTCACCTCCTTCCTCACACCGACACTCTTCACCTCCTTCCTCACACTGACGCTCTTCACCTCCTTCCTCACACCGACATACTTCACCTCCTTCCTCACACTGACACTCTTCACCTCCTTGCTCACACCGGCACTCTTCACCTCCTTCCTCACACTGACACTCCTCACCTCCTTCCTCAGACCAACACTCTTCACCTTCCTCACACCGACACTCTTCACCTCCTTCCTCACACTGACAATCTTCACCTCCTTCCTCACACCAACACTCTTCACCTTCCTCACACCGACACAGTTCAGCTCCTTCCTCACACCGACACCCTTCACCTTCCTCACACCGACCCTCTTCACCTCCTTCCTCACACTGACACTCCTCACCTCCTTCCTCACACCGACACTCTTCACCACTTCCTCACACCGACACTCTTCACCTCCTTCCTCACATCAACACTCTTCACCTCCTCCCTCACACTGACACTCTTCACCTCCTTCCTCACACCGACACTCTTCACCTCCTTCCTCACACCGACATTCTTCACCTCAATCCTTACACCGACCCTCTTCACCCCTTCCTCACAGCGACACTCTTCACCTCCTTCCTCACACCAGCACTCTTCATCTTCCTCACACCAACACCCTTCACCTTCTTCCTCACACTATCACACTTCACCTTCCTCACACCGACACTCTTCACCTCCTTCCTCACACAGACACTCTTCACCCCTTCCTCACACCGACACTCTTCACCTCCTTCCACACACCAACACTCCTCACCCCTTCCTCACTCCGACTGTCTTCACCTTCCTCTCACTGACATTCTTCACCTCCCTCACACCGACATTCTTCAACTTCCTCACACCGACACTCTTCACCTCCTTCCTCACACCGACACTCTTCAGCCCTTCCTCATACCAACTCTTCACCCCTTCCTCACACCAGCGTTCTTCACCCCTTCCACACACCGACATTCTACATCCCTTCCTCACTCCGACATTCTTCACCATCTTCCTCACACCGACACACCTCACCTCCTTCCTCACACCGACAGTCTTCATCTTCCTCACACCGACCGTCTTCACCTTCCTCTCACCGACACTCTTCACCTCCTTCCTCACACTGACACCCTTCACCTCCTTCCTCACACTGACACTCTTCACTCCTTCCACACACCGACACTCTTCACCTCCTTTCTCACACCGACACTCTTCACCTCCTTCCTCACACTGACACCCTTCAGCTCCTTCCTCACACCGACACTCTTCAGCTCCTTCCTCACACCGACCCTCTTCACCTCCTTCCTCACACCAACACTCTTCACCTCCTTCCTCACACCGACACCCTTCAGCTCCTTCCTCACACCGACACTCTTCACCTCCTTCCTCACACCGACCATCTTCACCTTCCTCACACCGACGCTCTTCAACTCCTTCCTCACACTGGCACTCTTCACCTCCTTCCTCACACCGACGGTCTTCACCTTCCGCACACCGACATTCTTCACCCCTTCTTCACACTGACACTCTTCACCTCCTTCCTCACACCGACACTCTTCACATACTTCCTCACAACGACACTCTTCACCTTCCGCACACCGACACTCTTCACCTCCTTCCTCACACCGACACTCTTCACCTCCTTCCTCACACTGACACTCTTCACCTCCTTGCTCACACCGGCACTCTTCACCTCCTTCCTCACACTGACACTCCTCACCCCCTTCCTCAGACCAACACTCTTCACCTTCCTCACACCGACACTCTTCACCTCCTTCCTCACACTGACAATCTTCACCTCCTTCCTCACACCAACACTCTTCACCTTCCTCACACTGACACACTTCAGCTCCTTCCTCACACCGACGCCCTTCACCTTCCTCACACCGACCCTCTTCACCTCCTTCCTCACACTGACACTCCTCACCTCCTTCCTCACACCGACACTCTTCACCACTTCCTCACACCGGCACTCTTCACCTCCTTCCTCACACCGACACTCTTCACCTCCTTCCTCACACCGACATTCTTCCCCTCAATCCTTACACTGACCCTTTTCACCCCTTCCTCACACCGACACTCTTCTTCCCTTCCTCACACCGACACTCTTCACCTCCTTCCTCACACCAGCACTCTTCACCTTCCTCACACCAACACCCTTCACCTTCTTCCTCACTCAGACACTCTTCACCCCTTCCTCACACCGACACTCTTCACCTCCTTCCACACACCAACACTCTTCATCTCCTTCCTCACACCGACACTCTTCAGCTCCTTCCTCACACCGACACTCTTCAGCTCCTTCCTCACACCGACACTCCTCACCCCTTCCTCACTCCGACTGTCTTCACCTTCCTCACACTGACATTCTTCACCTTCCTCACACCGACATTCTTCACCTTCCTCACACTGACACTCTTCACCTCCTTCCTCACACCGACACTCTTCACCCCTTCCTCATACCAACTCTTCACCCCTTCCTCACACCAGCGTTCTTCACCCCTTCCACACACCGACATTCTTCACCCCTTCCTCACACCGACATTCTTCACCATCTTCCTCACACCGACACTCTACACCATCTTTCTCACACTGACACTCTTCACCTCCTTCCTCACACCGACACACCTCACCTCCTTCCTCACACCGACACTCTTCACCTCCTTTCTGACACCAACACTCCTCACCCCTTCCTCACACCGACACTCTTCACCTCCTTTCTGACACCGACACTCTTCACCTCCTTCCTCACACTGACACCCTTCACCTCCTTCCTCACACCGACACTCTTCACCTCCTTCCACACACCGACAATCTTCACCTTCCGCACACCGACACTCTTCACCTCCTTCCTCACACCGACACTCTTCACCTCCTTCCTCACACCGACACTCTTCACCTCCTCCCTCACACTGACACTCTTCACCTCCTTCCTCGCACCGACACTCTTCACCTCCTTCCTCACACCGACAGACTTCACCTCCTTCCTCACACTGACACTCTTCATCTCCTTCCCCACACTGACACTCCTCACCTCCTTCCTTACACCGACACTCTTCACCACTTCCTCACACCGGCACTCTTCACCTCCTTCCTCACACCGACACTCTTCACCTCCTTCCTCACACCGACATTCTTCACCTCAATCCTTACACCGACCCTTTTCACCCCTTCCTCACACCGACACTCTTCTTCCCTTCCTCACACCGACACTCTTCACCTCCTTCCTCACACCAGCACTCTTCACCTTCCTCACACCAACACCCTTCACCTTCTTCCTCACACTATCACACTTCACCTTCCTCACACCGACACTCTTCGCCTCCTTCCTCACACAGACACTCTTCACCCCTTCCTCACGCCGACACTCTTCACCTCCTTCCACACACCAACACTCTTCATCTCCTTCCTCACACCGACACTCTTCAGCTCCTTCCTCACACCGACACTCTTCAGCTCCTTCCTCACACCGACACTCCTCACCCCTTCCACACTCCGACTGTCTTCACCTTCCTCACACTGACATTCTTCACCTTCCTCACACCGACATTCTTCACCTTCCTCACACCGACACTCTTCACCACCTTCCTCACACTGACACTCTTCAGCTTCCTCACACTGACACACTTCACCTCCTTCCTCACACCGACACTCTTCACCTTTCCCAAACTGACACTCTTCACCTCCTTCTTCACACTGACGCTCTTCACCTCCTTCCTCACACCGACACTCTTCACCTCCTTCCTCACATTGACACTCCTCTCTTCGTTCCTCACACCGACACTCTTCACCACTTCATCACACCGAAACTCTTCACCTCCTTCATCACACTGACACTCTTCACCTCCTTCCTCACACCGACAGTCTTCACTCCTTCCACACACAGACACTCTTCACTCCTTCCTCACACCGACACTCTTCACCTCTGTCCTCACACCGACACTCTTCACCTCCTTCCTCACACCGACACTCTTCACCTCCTTCCTCACACTGACACTCTTCACCTCCTTCCTCACACCGACACCCTTCACATCCTTCCTCACACCGACCATCTTCAGCTTCCTCACACCGACACTTTTCACCTCCTTCCTCACACTGACACTCTTCACCTCCTTCCTCACACCAACGGTCTTCACCTCCTCACACCGACATTCTTCACCTTCCTCACACCGACATTCTTCACCCCTTCTTCACACCGACTCTTCACTCCTTCCTCACACCGACATACTTCACCTCCTTCCTCACAATGACACTCTTCACCTCCTTCCTCAGACCGACAGACTTCACCTCCTTCCTCACACTGACACTCTTCATCTCCTTCCTCACACTGACACTCCTCACCTCCTTCCTCACACCGACACTCTTCACCTCCTTCCACACACCGACAATCTTCACCTTTCTCTCACCGACACTCTTCACCACCTTCCTCACACTGACACCCTTCACCTTCCTCACACCGACCCACTTCACCTCCTTCCTCACACTGACACTCTTCACCTCCTTCCTCACACCGACACTCTTCACCTTCCTCACACCGACACTCTTCACCTCCTTTCTCACATCGACACTCTTCACTACTTTCTCACACCGACACTCTTCACCTCCTTCCTCACACCGACACTCTTCTCCTCCTTCCTCACACCGACACTCTTCACCTACTTCCTCACAACGACACTCTTCACCTTCCGCACACTGACACTCTTCACCTCCTTCCTCACACCGACACTCTTCACCTCCTTCCTCACACTGACACTCTTCACCTCCTTCCTCACACCGACATACTTCACCTCCTTCCTCACACTGACACTCTTCACCTCCTTGCTCACACCGGCACTCTTCACCTCCTTCCTCACACTGACACTCCTCACCTCCTTCCTCAGACCAACACTCTTCACCTCCCTCACACCGACACTCTTCACCTCCTTCCTCACACTGACAATCTTCACCTCCTTCCTCACACCGACGCCCTTCACCTTCCTCACACCGACCCTCTTCACCTCCTTCCTCACACTGACACTCCTCACCTCCTTCCTCACACCGACACTCTTCACCACTTCCTCACACCGACACTCTTCACCTCCTTCCTCACACCGACACTCTTCAACTCCTTCCTCACACCGACATTCTTCACCTCAATCCTTACACCGACCCTTTTCACCCCTTCCTCACACCGACACTCTTCTTCCCTTCCTCACACCGACACTCTTCACCTCCTTCCTCACACCAGCACTCTTCACCTTCCTCACACCAACACCCTTCACCTTCTTCCTCACACAGACACTCTTCACCCCTTCCTCACACCGACACTCTTCACCTCCTTCCACACACCAACACTCTTCATCTCCTTCCTCACACCGACACTCTTCAGCTCCTTCCTCACACCGACACTCCTCACCCCTTCCTCACTCCGACTGTCTTCACCTTCCTCACACTGACATTCTTCACCTTCCTCACACCGACATTCTTCACCTTCCTCACACCGACACTCTTCACCTCCTTCCTCACACCGACACTCTTCACCCCTTCCTCATACCAACTCTTCACCCCTTCCTCACACCAGCGTTCTTCACCCCTTCCACACACCGACATTCTTCACCCCTTCCTCACACCGACATTCTTCACCATCTTCCTCACACCGACACTCTACACCATCTTTCTCACACCGACACTCTTCACCTCCTTCCTCACACCGACACACCTCACCTCCTTCCTCACACCGACACTCTTCACCTCCTTTCTCACACCGATACTCCTCACCCCTTCCTCACACCGACGGTCTTCATCTTCTTCACACCGACCGTCTTCACCTTCCTCTCACCGACACTCCTCACCTCCTTCCTCACACTGACACCCTTCACCTCCTTCCTCACACCGACACTCTTCACTCCTTCCTCACTCCGACACTCTTCATCTCCTTCCCCTCACTGACACTCCTCACCTCCTTCCTCACACCGACACTCTTCACCCCTTCCTCACACTGACACTCTTCACCCCTTCCTCACTCCGACACTCTTCATCTCCTTCCCCTCACTGACACTCCTCACCTCCTTCCTCACACCGACACCCTTCACCGCCTTCCTCACACCGACACTCTTCACCTCCTTCCTCACACCGACACTCTTCACCTACTTCCTCACACTGACACCCTTCACCTTCCTCACACCGACACTCTTCACCCCTTCCTCACACCGACATTCTCCACCTCCTTCCTCACACCGACACACCACCCCCTTCCTCACACCGAAAGTCTTCACCTCCTTCCTCACACTGACACTCTTCACCACTTCCTCACACCGACACTCTTCACCTTCCTCACACCGACACTCTGCAACTTCCTCACACCGACACTCTTCACATTCCTCACACCGACACTCTTCACTCCTTCCTCACACCGACACTCTTCACTCCTTCCTCACACCGACACTCTTCACCTCCTTTCTCACACCGACACTCTTCACCCCTTCCTCACACCGACACTCTTCTCCTCCTTCCTCACACCGACACTCTTCACCCCTTCCTCACACCGACACTCTTCTCCTCCTTCCTCACACCGACGCTCTTCACCTTCCTCGCAGCGAGACTCTTCACCTTCCTCACACCGACACTCTTCACCTCCTTCCTCACACCGACACTCTTCACCTCCTTCCTCACACCGACACTCTTCACCTCCTTCCTCACACTGACATTCTTCACCCCTTCCTCACACCGACTCTCTTCACCATCTTCCTCACACCGACACTCTTCACCTCCTTCCTCACACCGACACTCTTCACCTCCTTCCTCACACCGACACTCTTCACCTCCTTCCTCACACCGACACACTTCACCTCCTTCCTCACACCGACACTCTTCACCTCCTTCCTCACACCGACACTCTTCACCTCCTTCCTCACAGCGACACTCTTCACCTCCTTCCTCACACCAACACTCTTCACCTCATTCCGCACACCGACCCTCTTCATGTCCTTCCTCACACCGACATTCTTCACTTCCTTCCTCACACTGACACTCTTCAGCCCTTCCTCACACCGACACTCTTCACCCCTTCCTCACACTGACACTCTTCACCTCCTTCCTCACACCAACACTCTTCACCTCCTTCCTCACACCGACACTCTTCACTTCCTTCATCACACTGACACTCTTCACTTCCTTCCTCACACCGACACTCGTCACCTTCCTCACACCGACACTCTTCATCCCTTCCTCACACCGACATTCTTCACCTCCTTCCTCACAACGACACTCTTCACCTTCCTCACACCGACACTCTTCACCTCCTTCCTCACACCAACTCTTCACCCCTTCCTCGCACCAACGCTCTTCACCCCTTCCTCACACTGACAGTCTTCACCCCTTCCTCACACCGACACTCTTCACCTAATTCCTCACACGACACTCTTCACCTTCCTCACACCGACACTCTTCAGCTTCCTCTCAATGACACTCTTCACCTCCTTCCTCACACCGACACTCTTCACCTCCTTCCTCACTCCGACCATCTTCACCTTCTTCACACCGACACTCTTCACCTACTTCCTCACACCGACACTCTTCACGTCCTTCATCACACCGACACTCTTCACCTCCTTCCTCACACTGAAACCGTTCACCTTCCTCACACTGACACTCTTCACCTTCCTCACACAGTCACTCTTCACCCCTTCCTCACACCGACACTCTTCACTTCCTTCCTCACACCGACACTTCACCTCCTTCCTCACACTGACACTCTTCACCCCTTCCTCACACCGACACTCTTCACTTCCTTCCTCACACCGACACTCTTCACTTCTTTCCTCACACCGACACTCTTCACCTCCTTCCTCACACCGACACACTTCACCTCCTTCCTCACACCGACACTCTTCACTCCTTCCTCACACTGACACTCTTCACCTCCTTCCTCACACTGACACACCACCCCCTTCCTCACATAGAAACTCTTCACCTCATTCCGCACACTGACACTCTTTGCCCATTCCTCACACCGACACACCACCCCCTTCCTCACACCGAAACTCTTGACCTCCTTCCTCACACTGACACTCTTCACTTCCTTCCTCACACCGACACTTCACCTCCTTCCTCACACTGACACTTCACCTCCTTCCTCACACTGACACTCTTCACCCCTTCCTCACACCGACACTCTTCACTTCCTTCCTCACACCGACACTCTTCACCTCCTTCCTCACACTGACACTCTTCACCCCTTCCTCACACTGACACTCTTCACTTCCTTCCTCACACCGACACTCTTCACTTCTTTCCTCACACCGACACTCTTCACCTCCTTCCTCACACCGACACACTTCACCTCCTTCCTCACACCGACACTCTTCACTCCTTCCTCACACTGACACTCTTCACCTCCTTCCTCACACTGACACACCACCCCCTTCCTCACATAGAAACTCTTCACCTCATTCCGCACACTGAAACTCTTCGCCCATTCCTCACACCGACACACCACCCCCTTCCTCACACCGAAACTCTTGACCTCCTTCCTCACACTGACACTCTTCACCTCCTTCCTCACACCGACACTCTTCAACTTCCTCACACCGAAACTCTTCACATTCATCACACCGACACTCTTCACCTCCTTCCTCACACTGACACTCTTCACCCCTTCCTCACCCTGACACTCTTCACTCCTTCCTCACACCGACACTCTTCACTCCTTCCTCACACCGACACTCTTCACTCCTTCCTCACACCGACACTCTTCACTCCTTCCTCACACCGACACTCTTCACCTCCTTTCTCACACCGACACTCTTCACCCCTTCCTCACACCGACACTCTTCTCCTCCTTTCTCACACCGACACTCTTCACCCCTTCCTCACACCGACACTCTTCTCCTCCTTCCTCACACCGACACTCTTCACCTTCCTCACAGCGAGACTCTTCACCTTCCTCACACCGACACTCTTCACCTCCTTCCTCACACCGACACTCTTCACCTCCTTCCTCACACCGACACTCTTCACCTCCTTCCTCACACTGACATTCTTCACCCCTTCCTCACACCGACTCTCTTCACCATCTTCCTCACACCGACACTCTTCACCTCCTTTCTCACACCGACACTCTTCACCTCCTTCCTCACACCGACTCTCTTCACCTCCTTCCTCACACCGACACACTTCACCTCCTTCCTCACACAGACACTCTTCACCTCCTTCCTCACACCGACACTCTTCACCTCCTTCCTCACAGCGACACTCTTCACCTCTATCCTCGCACAGATACTCTTCACCTCCTTCCTCACAGCGACACTCTTCACCTCTATCCTCGCACAGATACTCTTCACCTCCTTCCTCACACCAACACTCTTCACCTCATTCCGCACACCGACCCTCTTCCTGTCCTTCCTCACACCGACATTCTTCACTTCCTTCCTCACACTGACACTCTTCAGCCCTTCCTCACACCGACACTCTTCATCCCTTCCTCACACCGACACTCTTCACCTCCTTCCTCACACCGACACTCTTCACCTCCTTCCTCACACCAACACTCTTCACCTCCTTCCTCACACCGACACTCTTCACTTCCTTCCTCACACCGACACTCTTCACCTTCCTCACACCGACACTCTTCATCCCTTCCTCACACTGACACTCTTCACTTCCTTCCTCACACCGACACTCTTCACCTTCCTCACACCGACACTCTTCATCCCTTCCTCACACCGACACTCTTCACCTCCTTCCTCACACCGACACTCTTCACCTTCCTCACACCGACACTCTTCACCTCCTTCCTCACACCAACTCTTCACCCCTTCCTCGCACCAATGCTCTTCACCCCTTCCTCACACTGACAGTCTTCACCTCTTCCTCACACCGACACTCTTCACCTAATTCCTCACACGACACTCTTCACCTTCCTCACACCGACACTCTTCAGCTTCCTCTCAATGACACTCTTCACCTTCCTCACACCGACACTCTTCACCTCCTTCCTCACTCCGACCATCTTCACCTTCTTCACACCGACACTCTTCACCTCCATCCTCACACTGAAACCGTTCACCTTCCTCACACTGACACTCTTCACCTTCCTCACACCGTCACTCTTCACCCCTTCCTCACACCGACACTCTTCACTTCCTTCCTCACACCGACACTCTTCACCTCCTTCCTCACACTGACACTCTTCACCCCTTCCTCACACTGGCACTCTTCACTTCCTTCCTCACACCGACACTCTTCACTTCGTTCCTCACACAGACACTCTTCACCTCCTTCCTCACACCGACACACTTCACCTCCTTCCTCACACCGACACTCTTCACTCCTTCCTCACACTGACACTCTTCACCTCCTTCCTCACACTGACACACCACCCCCTTCCTCACATAGAAACTCTTCACCTCCTTCCGCACACTGACACTCTTCGCCCATTCCTCACACCGACACACCACCCCCTTCCTCACACCGAAACTCTTGACCTCCTTCCTCACACTGACACTCTTCACCTCCTTCCTCACACCGACACTCTTCAACTTCCTCACACCGACACTCTTCACATTCCTCGCACCGACACTCTTCACCTCCTTCCTCACTCCGACACTCTTCACCTCCTTTCTCACCCTGACACTCTTCACTCCTTCCTCACACTGACACTCTTCACTCCTTCCTCACACCGACACTCTTCACCTCCTTTCTCACACCGACACTCTTCACCCCTTCCTCACACCGACACTCTTCTCCTCCTTTCTCACACCGACACTCTTCCCCCCTTCCTCACACCGACACTCTTCTCCTCCTTCCTCACACCGACACTCTTCACCTTCCTCACAGCGAGACTCTTCACCTTCCTCACACCGACACTCTTCACCTCCTTCCTCACACCGACACTCTTCACCTCCTTCCTCACACTGACATTCTTCACCCCTTCCTCACACCGACTCTCTTCACCATCTTCCTCACACCGACACTCTTCACCTCCTTCCTCACACCGACACTCTTCACCTCCTTCCTCACACCGACACTCTTCACCTCCTTCCTCACACCGACACACTTCACCTCCTTCCTCACACCGACACTCTTCACCTCCTTCCTCACACCGACACTCTTCACCTCCTTCCTCACACCGACACTATTCACCTCTATCCTCGCACAGATACTCTTCACCTCCTTCCTCACACCAACACTCTTCACCTCATTCCGCACACCGACCCTCTTCATGTCCTTCCTCACACCGACATTCTTCACTTCGTTCCTCACACTGACACTCTTCAGCCCTTCCTCACACCGACACTCTTCACCCCTTCCTCACACCGACACTCTTCACCTCCTTCCTCACACCGACACTCTTCACTTCCTTCCTCACACCGACACTCTTCACCTCCTTTCTCACACCGACACTCTTCACCCCTTCCTCACACCGACACTCTTCTCCTCCTTTCTCACACCGACACTCTTCACCCCTTCCTCACACCGACACTCTTCTCCTCCTTCCTCACACCGACACTCTTCACCTCCTTCCTCACACCGACACTCTTCACCTCCTTCCTCACAGCGACACTCTTCACCTCTATCCTCGCACAGATACTCTTCACCTCCTTCTTCACACCGACACACTTCACCTCCTTCCTCACACTGACACTCTTCACCTCGTTCCTCACAGCGACACTCTTCACCTCCATCCTCACACCGACACTCTGCACCTCCTTCCTCACACCAACACTCTTCACCTCCTTCCTCACACAGACACTCTTCACCTCTATCGTCACACAGACACTCTTCACCTCCTTCCTCACACTGACACTCTTCACCTCCTTCCTGCCACCGACACTCTTCACTCCTTCCTCAAACCGACACTCTTCATCCCCATCCTCACACTGACATGCTTCACCTCTTCCTCATACCGACACTCTTCACCCCTTCCTCACTCCGACACTCTTCAGCTGATTCCTCGCACTGACACTCTTCACCCCTTCATCACACCGACATAATTCTACCTTCCTCACACCGACAATCTTCACCCCTTCCTCATGCCAACTCTTCACCTCCTTCCTCACACTGACATTCTTCACCCCTTCCTCACACCGATATTCTTCACCTCCTTCCTCACACCGAAACTCTTCACCTTCCTCACACTGACGCTCTTCACCTACTTCCTCACACCGACACTCTTCACCTCCTTCCCCACACAGACACTCTTCACCTCCTTCCTCACACCGACACTCTTCACCTTCCTCACACCGACGCTCTTCACCTACTTCCTCACACCGACACTCTTCACCTCCTTCCCCTCACAGACACTCTTCACCTCCTTCCTCACACCGACACTCTTCAGCTTCCTCACAATGACACTCTTCACCTCCTACCTCACATCGACACTCTTCACCTCCTTCCTCAAACCGACACTCTTCACCTCCTTCCCCACACAGACAATCTTCACCTCCTTCCTCACACTGACACACCACCCCCTTCCTCACGCAGAAACTCTTCACCTCCTTCCGCACACTGACACTCTTCACCCATTCCTCACACCGACACACCACCCCCTTCCTCACACCGAAACTCTTGACCTCCTTCCTCACACTGACACTCTTCACCTCCTTCCTCACACCGACACTCTTCAACTTCCTCACACCGACACTCTTCACATTCCTCACACCGACACTCTTCACCTCCTTCCTCACTCTGACATTCTTCAACCCTTCCGCACCCTGACACTCTTCACTCCTTCCTCACACCGACACTGTTCACCTCCTTCCTCACACCGACACTCTTCACCTCCCTCACACCGACACTCTCCACCTCCTTCCTCACACTGACACTCTTCACCCCTTCCTGACACCAACACTCTTCACCCCTTCCTCACACCGACACTCTTCTCCTCCTTCCTCACACCGACACTCTTCACTTCTTCCTCACACCGACACTCTTCACCTTCCTCACAGCGACACTCTTCACCTTCCTCACACCGACACTCTTCACCTCCTTCCTCACACCGACACTCTTCACCTCCTTCCTCACACCGACACTTTTCACCACCTTCCTCACACTGACATTCTTCCCCCCTTCCTCATACCAACACTCTTCACCCCTTCCTCACACCGACACTCTTCTCCTCCTTCCTCACACCGACACTCTTCACTTCTTCCTCACACCGACACTCTTCACCTTCCTCACAGCGACACTCTTCACCTTCCTCACACCGACACTCTTCACCTCCTTCCTCACACCGACACTCTCCACCTCCTTCCTCACACTGACACTCTTCACCCCTTCCTGACACCAACACTCTTCACCCCTTCCTCACACCGACACTCTTCTCCTCCTTCCTCACACCGACACTCTTCACTTCTTCCTCACACCGACACTCTTCACCTTCCTCACAGCGACACTCTTCACCTTCCTCACACCGACACTCTTCACCTCCTTCCGCACAGCGACACTCTTCACCTCCATCCTCACACCGACACTCTGCACCTCCTTCCTCACACCAACACTCTTCACCTCCTTCCGCACAGCGACACTCTTCACCTCTATCCTCACACCGACATGCTTCACCTCCTTCTTCACACCGACACTCTTCACCTCCTCCCTCACACTGACACTCTTCTCCTCCTTCCTCACAGCGACACTCTTCACCTCCATCCTCACACCGACACTCTTCACCTCCTTCCTCACACCGACACTCTTCACCTCCTTTCTGCCACCGACACTCTTCACTCCTTCCTCACACCAACACTCTTCACCTCCATCCTCACACTGACATGCTTCACCCCTTCCTCACACCGACACTCTTCACCTCTTCCTCACTCCGACACTCTTCAGCTGATTCCTCGCACTGACACTCTTCACCCCTTCATCACACCGACATAATTCTTCCTTCCTCACACCGACACTCTTCATCCCTTCCTAATGCCAACTCTTCACCCCTTCCTCACACTTACACTCTTCACATCCTTCCTCACACCGACATTCTTCACCCCTTCCTCACACCGATACTCTTCGCCTTCCTCACACCGACGCTCTTCACCTACTTCCTCACACCGACACTCTTCACCTCCTTCCCCACACAGACACCCTTCACCTCCTTCCTCACACCGACACTCTTCACCTTCCTCACACCGACACTCTTCACCTCCTTCCTCACACCGACACTCTTCACCTTCCTCACACCGACGCTCTTCACCTACTTCCTCACACCGACGCTCTTCACCTACTTCCTCACACCGACACTCTTCACCTCCTTCCCCACACAGACACTCTTCACCTCCTTCCTCACACCGACACTCTTCACCTTCCTCACACCGACACTCTTCAGCTTCCTCACAATGACACTCTTCACCTCCTTCCTCACACCGACACTCTTCACCTCCTTCCTCACTCCGACCATCTTCACCTTCTTCACACCGACACTCTTCACCTACTTCCTCACACCGTCACTCTTCACCCCTTCCTCACACCGACACTCTTCACTTCCTTCCTCACACCAACACTCTTCACCTCCTTCCTCACACTGACACTCTTCACCCCTTCCTCACACCGACACGCTTCACTTCCTTCCTCACACCGACACTCTGCACCTCCTTCCTCACATTGACACTCTTCACCCCTTCCTCACACTGACACTCTTCACTTCCTTCCTCACACCGACACTCTTCACTTCTTTCCTCACACCGATACTCTTCACTTCCTTCCTCACACAGACACTCTTCACCTCCTTCCTCACACCGACACACTTCACCTCCTTCCTCACACTGACACTCTTCACCTCCTTCCTCACACCGACACTCTTCACTCCTTCCTCACACCGACACTCTTCACCTCCTTCCTCACACCAACACTCTTCACCTCATTCCGCACACCGACCCTCTTCATGTCCTTCCTCACACCGACATTCTTCACTTCCTTCCTCACACTGACACTCTGCAGCCCTTCCTCACACCGACACTCTTCACCCCTTCCTCACACCGACACTCTTCACCTCCTTCCTCACACCAACACTCTTCACCTCCTTCCTCACACCGACACTCTTCACTTCCTTCCTCACACTGACATGCTTCACTTCCTTTCTCACACCGACACTCTTCACCTCCTTCGTCACACCGACACTCTTCACCTTCCTCACACCGACACTCTTCACCTCCTCCTCACACTGACAGTCTTCACCCCTTCCTCACACCGACACTCTTCACCTACTTCCTCACACGACACTCTTCACCTTCCTCACACCGACACTCTTCACCTCTTCCTCACACTGACAGTCTTCACCCCTTCCTCACACCGACACTCTTCACCTACTTCCTCACATGACACTCTTCACCTTCCTCACACCGACACTCTTCAGCTTCCTCACAATGACACTCTTCACCCCTTCCTCACACCGACACTCTTCACTTTGTTCCTCACACCGACACTCTTCACCTCCTTGCTCACACTGACACTCTTCACCCCTTCCTCACACTGACACTCTTCACTTCTTTCCTCACACCGACACTCTTCACTTCCTTCCTCACACAGACACTCTTCACCTCCTTCCTCACACCGACACACTTCACCTCCTTCCTCAAACCAACACTCTTCGCTCCTTCCTCACACCGACACTCTTCACCTCCTTCCCCACGCAAACACTTTTCACCTCCTTCCTCACACCGACTCTGTTCACCGCTTCCTCACAACGACACTCTTCTCCTTCCTCACAGCGACACTCTTCACCTCCTCCCTCACACTGACACTCTTCACCTCCTTCCTCACACCGACACTCTTCATGTCCTTTGTCACACCGACACTCTTCACCTCGTTCCTCACACTGACACCCTTCACCTTCCTCACACTGACACTCTTCACCTTCCTCACACCGTCACTCTTCACCCCTTCCTCACACCGACACTCTTCACTTCCTTCCTCACACCAACACTCTTCACCTCCTTCCTCACACTGACACTCTTCACCCCTTCCTCACACCGACACTCTTCACTTCCTTCCTCACACCGACACTCTGCACCTCCTTCCTCACACTGACACTCTTCACCCCTTCCTCACACTGACACTCTTCACTTCCTTCCTCACACCGACACTCTTCACTTCTTTCCTCACACCGATACTCTTCACTTCCTTCCTCACACAGACACTCTTCACCTCCTTCCTCACACCGACACACTTCACCTCTTTCCTCACACCGACACTCTTCACTCCTTCCTCACACTGACACTCTTCACCTCCTTCCTCACACCAACACTTTTCACTCCTTCCTCACACCGACACTCTTCACCTCCTTCCTCACACCAACACTCTTCACCTCATTCCGCACACCGACCCTCTTCATGTCCTTCCTCACACCGACATTCTTCACTTCCTTCCTCACACTGACACTCTTCAGCCCTTCCTCACACCGACACTCTTCACCCCTTCCTCACACCGACACTCTTCACCTCCTTCCTCACACCAACACTCTTCACCTCCTTCCTCACACCGACACTCTTCACTTCCTTCCTCACACTGACACTCTTCACTTCCTTCTTCACACCGACACTCTTCACCTTCCTCACACCGACACTCTTCATCCCTTCCTCACACCGACACTCTTCACCTCCTTCCTCACACCGACACTCTTCACCTTCCTCACACCGACACTCTTCACCTCCTTCCTCACACCAACTCTTCACCCCTTCCTCACACTGACAGTCTTCACCCCTTCCTCACACCGACACTCTTCACCTAATTCCTCACACGACACTCTTCACCTTCCTCACACCAACACTCTTCAGCTTCCACTCAATGACACTCTTCACCTCCTTCCTCACACCGACACTCTTCACCTCCTTCCTCACTCCGACCATCTTCACCTTCTTCACACCGACACTCTTCACGTCCTTCATCACACCGACACTCTTCACCTCCTTCCTCACACTGAAACCGTTCACCTTCCTCACACTGACACTCATCACCCCTTCCTCACACTGACACTCTTCACTTCCTTCCTCACACCGACACTCTTCACCTCCTTCCTCACACTGACACTCTTCACCCCTTCCTCACACTGACACTCTTCTTCCTTCCTCACACCGGCACTCTTCACCTCCTTCCTCACACTGACACTCTTCACCCCTTCCTCACACCGACACTCTTCACTTCTTTCCTCACACCGACCCTCTTCACTTCCTTCCTCACACAGACACTCTTCACCTCCTTCCTCACATCGACACACTTCACCTCCTTCCTCACACCAACACTCTTCACTCCTTCCTCACACTGACACTCTTCACCTACTTCCTCACACCGACACTCTTCACCTCCTTCCCCACACAGACACTCTTCACCTCCTTCCTCACACCGACTCTGTTCACCGCTTCCTCACACCGACACTCTTCACCTCCTTCCTCACATCGACACTCTTCACCTCCTCCCTCACACTGACACTCTTCACCTCCTTCCTCACACTGACACTCTTCACCCCTTCCTCACTCCGACACTCTTCACTTCCTTCCTCACACCGACACTCTTCATCTCCTTCCCCTCACTGACACTCCTCACCTCCTTCCTCACACCGACACTCTTCACCGCCTTCCTCACACCGACACTCTTCACCTCCTTCCTCACACCGACACTCTTCACCTACTTCCTCACACTGACACCCTTCACCTTCCTCACACCGACACTCTTCAACCCTTCCTCACACCGACATTCTTCACCTCCTTCCTCACACCGACACACCACCCCCTTCCTCACACCGAAACTCTTCACCTCCTTCCTCACACTGACACTCTTCACCTTCCTCACACCGACACTCTGCAACTTCCTCACACGACACTCTTCACATTCCTCACACCGACACTCTTCAACTTCCTCACACCGACACTCTTCACATTCCTCACACCGACAATCTTCACCTCCTTCCTCACTCCGACATTCTTCACCCCTTCCTCACACCGACACCCTTCACTCCTTCCTCACACCGACACTCTTCACCTCCCTCACACCGACACTCTCCACCTCCTTCCTCACACTGACAATCTTCACCACTTCCTGACACCAACACTCTTCCCTCCTTCCTCACACCGACCCTCTTCACTTCCTTCCTCACACAGACACTCTTCACCTCCTTCCTCACACCGACACACTTCACCTCCTTCCTCACACCGACACTCTTCACTCCTTCCTCACACTGACACTCTTCACCTACTTCCTCACACCGACACTCTTCACCTCCTTCCCCACACAGACACTCTTCACCTCCTTCCTCACACCGACTCTGTTCACCGCTTCCTCACACCGACACTCTTCACCTCCTTCCTCACATCGACACTCTTCACCTCCTCCCTCACACTGACACTCTTCACCTCCTTCCTCACACTGACACTCTTCAGCCCTTCCTCACTCCGACACTCTTCACTTCCTTCCTCACACCGACACTCTTCATCTCCTTCCCCTCACTGACACTCCTCACCTCCTTCCTCACACCGACACTCTTCACCGCCTTCCTCACACTGACACCCTTCACCTTCCTCACACTGACACTCTTCACCCCTTCCTCACACCGACATTCTTCACCTCCTTCCTCACACCGACACACCACCCCCTTCCTCACACCGAAACTCTTCACCTCCTTCCTCACACTGACACTCTTCACCACTTCCTCACACCGACACTCTTCACCTTCCTCACACCGACACTCTGCAACTTCCTCACACGACACTCTTCACTTTCCTCACACCGACACTCTTCAAATTCCTCACACCGACACTCTTCACATTCCTCACACCGACAATCTTCACCTCCTTCCTCACACCGACACCCTTCACTCCTTCCTCACACCGACTCTCTTCACCTCCTTCCTCACACCAACATTTTTAACCTCCTTCCTCACACCGACTCTCTTCACCTCCTTCCGCACAGCGACACTCTTCACCTCCATCCTCACACCGACACTCTGCACCTCCTTCCTCACACCAACACTCTTCACCTCCTTCCTCACACAGACACTCTTCACCTCTATCCTCACACCGACACGCTTCACCTCCTTCTTCACACCGACACTCTTCACCTCCTCCCTCACACTGACACTCTTCACCTCCTTCCTCACAGCGACACTCTTCACCTCCATCCTCACACTGACACTCTGCACCTCCTTCCTCACACCAACACTCTTCACCTCCTTCCTGCCACCGACACTCTTCACTCCTTCCTCAAACCGACACTCTTCATCCCCATCCTCACACTGACATGCTTCACCTCTTCCTCATACCGACACTCTTCACCCCTTCCTCACTCCGACACTCTTCAGCTGATTCCTCGCACTGACACTCTTCACCCCTTCATCACACCGACATAATTCTACCTTCCTCACACCGACAATCTTCACCCCTTCCTCATGCCAACTCTTCACCTCCTTCCTCACACTGACATTCTTCACCCCTTCCTCACACCGATATTCTTCACCTCCTTCCTCACACCGAAACTCTTCACCTTCCTCACACTGACGCTCTTCACCTACTTCCTCACACCGACACTCTTCACCTCCTTCCCCACACAGACACTCTTCACCTCCTTCCTCACACCGACACTCTTCACCTTCCTCACACCGACGCTCTTCACCTACTTCCTCACACCGACACTCTTCACCTCCTTCCCCTCACAGACACTCTTCACCTCCTTCCTCACACCGACACTCTTCAGCTTCCTCACAATGACACTCTTCACCTCCTACCTCACATCGACACTCTTCACCTCCTTCCTCAAACCGACACTCTTCACCTCCTTCCCCACACAGACAATCTTCACCTCCTTCCTCACACTGACACACCACCCCCTTCCTCACATAGAAACTCTTCACCTCCTTCCGCACACTGACACTCTTCGCCCATTCCTCACACCGACACACCACCCCCTTCCTCACACCGAAACTCTTGACCTCCTTCCTCACACTGACACTCTTCACCTCCTTCCTCACACCGACACTCTTCAACTTCCTCACACCGACACTCTTCACATTCCTCGCACCGACACTCTTCACCTCCTTCCTCACACTGACACACCACCCCCTTCCTCACATAGAAACTCTTCACCTCCTTCCGCACACTGACACTCTTCGCCCATTCCTCACACCGACACACCACCCCCTTCCTCACACCGAAACTCTTGACCTCCTTCCTCACACTGACACTCTTCACCTCCTTCCTCACACCGACACTCTTCAACTTCCTCACACCGACACTCTTCACATTCCTCGCACCGACACTCTTCACCTCCTTCCTCACTCCGACACTCTTCACCTCCTTTCTCACCCTGACACTCTTCACTCCTTCCTCACACTGACACTCTTCACTCCTTCCTCACACCGACACTCTTCACCTCCTTTCTCACACCGACACTCTTCACCCCTTCCTCACACCGACACTCTTCTCCTCCTTTCTCACACCGACACTCTTCCCCCCCTTCCTCACACCGACACTCTTCTCCTCCTTCCTCACACCGACACTCTTCACCTTCCTCACAGCGAGACTCTTCACCTTCCTCACACCGACACTCTTCACCTCCTTCCTCACACCGACACTCTTCACCTCCTTCCTCACACTGACATTCTTCACCCCTTCCTCACACCGACTCTCTTCACCATCTTCCTCACACTGACACTCTTCACCTCCTTCCTCACACCGACACTCTTCACCTCCTTCCTCACACCGACACACTTCACCTCCTTCCTCACACCGACACTCTTCACCTCCTTCCTCACACCGACACTCTTCACCTCCTTCCTCACACCGACACTCTTCACCTCTATCCTCGCACAGATACTCTTCACCTCCTTCCTCACACCAACACTCTTCACCTCATTCCGCACACCGACCCTCTTCATGTCCTTCCTCACACCGACATTCTTCACTTCGTTCCTCACACTGACACTCTTCAGCCCTTCCTCACACCGACACTCTTCACCCCTTCCTCACACCGACACTCTTCACCTCCTTCCTCACACCGACACTCTTCACCTCCTTCCTCACACCGACACTCTTCACTTCCTTCCTCACACCGACACTCTTCACCTCCTTTCTCACACCGACACTCTTCACCCCTTCCTCACACCGACACTCTTCTCCTCCTTTCTCACACCGACACTCTTCACCCCTTCCTCACACCGACACTCTTCTCCTCCTTCCTCACACCGACACTCTTCACCTCCTTCCTCACACCGACACTCTTCACCTCCTTCCTCACAGCGACACTCTTCACCTCTATCCTCGCACAGATACTCTTCACCTCCTTCTTCACACCGACACACTTCACCTCCTTCCTCACACTGACACTCTTCACCTCGTTCCTCACAGCGACACTCTTCACCTCCATCCTCACACCGACACTCTGCACCTCCTTCCTCACACCAACACTCTTCACCTCCTTCCTCACACAGACACTCTTCACCTCTATCGTCACACAGACACTCTTCACCTCCTTCCTCACACTGACACTCTTCACCTCCTTCCTGCCACCGACACTCTTCACTCCTTCCTCAAACCGACACTCTTCATCCCCATCCTCACACTGACATGCTTCACCTCTTCCTCATACCGACACTCTTCACCCCTTCCTCACTCCGACACTCTTCAGCTGATTCCTCGCACTGACACTCTTCACCCCTTCATCACACCGACATAATTCTACCTTCCTCACACCGACAATCTTCACCCCTTCCTCATGCCAACTCTTCACCTCCTTCCTCACACTGACATTCTTCACCCCTTCCTCACACCGATATTCTTCACCTCCTTCCTCACACCGAAACTCTTCACCTTCCTCACACTGACGCTCTTCACCTACTTCCTCACACCGACACTCTTCACCTCCTTCCCCACACAGACACTCTTCACCTCCTTCCTCACACCGACACTCTTCACCTTCCTCACACCGACGCTCTTCACCTACTTCCTCACACCGACACTCTTCACCTCCTTCCCCTCACAGACACTCTTCACCTCCTTCCTCACACCGACACTCTTCAGCTTCCTCACAATGACACTCTTCACCTCCTACCTCACATCGACACTCTTCACCTCCTTCCTCAAACCGACACTCTTCACCTCCTTCCCCACACAGACAATCTTCACCTCCTTCCTCACACTGACACACCACCCCCTTCCTCACGCAGAAACTCTTCACCTCCTTCCGCACACTGACACTCTTCACCCATTCCTCACACCGACACACCACCCCCTTCCTCACACCGAAACTCTTGACCTCCTTCCTCACACTGACACTCTTCACCTCCTTCCTCACACCGACACTCTTCAACTTCCTCACACCGACACTCTTCACATTCCTCACACCGACACTCTTCACCTCCTTCCTCACTCTGACATTCTTCAACCCTTCCGCACCCTGACACTCTTCACTCCTTCCTCACACCGACACTGTTCACCTCCTTCCTCACACCGACACTCTTCACCTCCCTCACACCGACACTCTCCACCTCCTTCCTCACACTGACACTCTTCACCCCTTCCTGACACCAACACTCTTCACCCCTTCCTCACACCGACACTCTTCTCCTCCTTCCTCACACCGACACTCTTCACTTCTTCCTCACACCGACACTCTTCACCTTCCTCACAGCGACACTCTTCACCTTCCTCACACCGACACTCTTCACCTCCTTCCTCACACCGACACTCTTCACCTCCTTCCTCACACCGACACTTTTCACCACCTTCCTCACACTGACATTCTTCACCCCTTCCTCATACCAACTCTCTTCACCATCTTCCTCACACCGACACTCTTCACCTCCTTCCGCACAGCGACACTCTTCACCTCTATCCTCACACCGACATGCTTCACCTCCTTCTTCACACCGACACTCTTCACCTCCTCCCTCACACTGACACTCTTCTCCTCCTTCCTCACAGCGACACTCTTCACCTCCATCCTCACACCGACACTCTTCACCTCCTTCCTCACACCGACACTCTTCACCTCCTTTCTGCCACCGACACTCTTCACTCCTTCCTCACACCAACACTCTTCACCTCCATCCTCACACTGACATGCTTCACCCCTTCCTCACACCGACACTCTTCACCTCTTCCTCACTCCGACACTCTTCAGCTGATTCCTCGCACTGACACTCTTCACCCCTTCATCACACCGACATAATTCTTCCTTCCTCACACCGACACTCTTCATCCCTTCCTAATGCCAACTCTTCACCCCTTCCTCACACTTACACTCTTCACATCCTTCCTCACACCGACATTCTTCACCCCTTCCTCACACCGATACTCTTCACCTTCCTCACACCGACGCTCTTCACCTACTTCCTCACACCGACACTCTTCACCTCCTTCCCCACACAGACACCCTTCACCTCCTTCCTCACACCGACACTCTTCACCTTCCTCACACCGACACTCTTCACCTCCTTCCTCACACCGACACTCTTCACCTTCCTCACACCGACGCTCTTCACCTACTTCCTCACACCGACGCTCTTCACCTACTTCCTCACACCGACACTCTTCACCTCCTTCCCCACACAGACACTCTTCACCTCCTTCCTCACACCGACACTCTTCACCTTCCTCACACCGACACTCTTCAGCTTCCTCACAATGACACTCTTCACCTCCTTCCTCACACCGACACTCTTCACCTCCTTCCTCACTCCGACCATCTTCACCTTCTTCACACCGACACTCTTCACCTACTTCCTCACACCGTCACTCTTCACCCCTTCCTCACACCGACACTCTTCACTTCCTTCCTCACACCAACACTCTTCACCTCCTTCCTCACACTGACACTCTTCACCCCTTCCTCACACCGACACGCTTCACTTCCTTCCTCACACCGACACTCTGCACCTCCTTCCTCACATTGACACTCTTCACCCCTTCCTCACACTGACACTCTTCACTTCCTTCCTCACACCGACACTCTTCACTTCTTTCCTCACACCGATACTCTTCACTTCCTTCCTCACACAGACACTCTTCACCTCCTTCCTCACACCGACACACTTCACCTCCTTCCTCACACCGACACTCTTCACTCCTTCCTCACACTGACACTCTTCACCTCCTTCCTCACACCGACACTCTTCACTCCTTCCTCACACCGACACTCTTCACCTCCTTCCTCACACCAACACTCTTCACCTCATTCCGCACACCGACCCTCTTCATGTCCTTCCTCACACCGACATTCTTCACTTCCTTCCTCACACTGACACTCTGCAGCCCTTCCTCACACCGACACTCTTCACCCCTTCCTCACACCGACACTCTTCACCTCCTTCCTCACACCAACACTCTTCACCTCCTTCCTCACACCGACACTCTTCACTTCCTTCCTCACACTGACATGCTTCACTTCCTTTCTCACACCGACACTCTTCACCTCCTTCGTCACACCGACACTCTTCACCTTCCTCACACCGACACTCTTCACCTCCTCCTCACACTGACAGTCTTCACCCCTTCCTCACACCGACACTCTTCACCTACTTCCTCACACGACACTCTTCACCTTCCTCACACCGACACTCTTCACCTCTTCCTCACACTGACAGTCTTCACCCCTTCCTCACACCGACACTCTTCACCTACTTCCTCACACGACACTCTTCACCTTCCTCACACCGACACTCTTCAGCTTCCTCACAATGACACTCTTCACCCCTTCCTCACACCGACACTCTTCACTTTGTTCCTCACACCGACACTCTTCACCTCCTTGCTCACACTGACACTCTTCACCCCTTCCTCACACTGACACTCTTCACTTCTTTCCTCACACCGACACTCTTCACTTCCTTCCTCACACAGACACTCTTCACCTCCTTCCTCACACCGACACACTTCACCTCCTTCCTCAAACCAACGCTCTTCGCTCCTTCCTCACACCGACACTCTTCACCTCCTTCCCCACGCAAACACTTTTCACCTCCTTCCTCACACCGACTCTGTTCACCGCTTCCTCACAACGACACTCTTCACCTCCTTCCTCACAGCGACACTCTTCACCTCCTCCCTCACACTGACACTCTTCACCTCCTTCCTCACACCGACACTCTTCATGTCCTTTGTCACACCGACACTCTTCACCTCGTTCCTCACACTGACACCCTTCACCTTCCTCACACTGACACTCTTCACCTTCCTCACACCGTCACTCTTCACCCCTTCCTCACACCGACACTCTTCACTTCCTTCCTCACACCAACACTCTTCACCTCCTTCCTCACACTGACACTCTTCACCCCTTCCTCACACCGACACTCTTCACTTCCTTCCTCACACCGACACTCTGCACCTCCTTCCTCACACTGACACTCTTCACCCCTTCCTCACACTGACACTCTTCACTTCCTTCCTCACACCGACACTCTTCACTTCTTTCCTCACACCGATACTCTTCACTTCCTTCCTCACACAGACACTCTTCACCTCCTTCCTCACACCGACACACTTCACCTCTTTCCTCACACCGACACTCTTCACTCCTTCCTCACACTGACACTCTTCACCTCCTTCCTCACACCAACACTTTTCACTCCTTCCTCACACCGACACTCTTCACCTCCTTCCTCACACCAACACTCTTCACCTCATTCCGCACACCGACCCTCTTCATGTCCTTCCTCACACCGACATTCTTCACTTCCTTCCTCACACTGACACTCTTCAGCCCTTCCTCACACCGACACTCTTCACCCCTTCCTCACACCGACACTCTTCACCTCCTTCCTCACACCAACACTCTTCACCTCCTTCCTCACACCGACACTCTTCACTTCCTTCCTCACACTGACACTCTTCACTTCCTTCTTCACACCGACACTCTTCACCTTCCTCACACCGACACTCTTCATCCCTTCCTCACACCGACACTCTTCACCTAATTCCTCACACGACACTCTTCACCTTCCTCACACCGACACTCTTCAGCTTCCACTCAATGACACTCTTCACCTCCTTCCTCACACCGACACTCTTCACCTCCTTCCTCACTCCGACCATCTTCACCTTCTTCACACCGACACTCTTCACGTCCTTCATCACACCGACACTCTTCACCTCCTTCCTCACACTGAAACCGTTCACCTTCCTCACACTGACACTCATCACCCCTTCCTCACACTGACACTCTTCACTTCCTTCCTCACACCGACACTCTTCACCTCCTTCCTCACACTGACACTCTTCACCCCTTCCTCACACTGACACTCTTCACTTCCTTCCTCACACCGGCACTCTTCACCTCCTTCCTCACACTGACACTCTTCACCCCTTCCTCACACCGACACTCTTCACTTCTTTCCTCACACCGACCCTCTTCACTTCCTTCCTCACACAGACACTCTTCACCTCCTTCCTCACATCGACACACTTCACCTCCTTCCTCACACCAACACTCTTCACTCCTTCCTCACACTGACACTCTTCACCTACTTCCTCACACCGACACTCTTCACCTCCTTCCCCACACAGACACTCTTCACCTCCTTCCTCACACCGACTCTGTTCACCGCTTCCTCACACCGACACTCTTCACCTCCTTCCTCACATCGACACTCTTCACCTCCTCCCTCACACTGACACTCTTCACCTCCTTCCTCACACTGACACTCTTCACCCCTTCCTCACTCCGACACTCTTCACTTCCTTCCTCACACCGACACTCTTCATCTCCTTCCCCTCACTGACACTCCTCACCTCCTTCCTCACACCGACACTCTTCACCGCCTTCCTCACACCGACACTCTTCACCTCCTTCCTCACACCGACACTCTTCACCTACTTCCTCACACTGACACCCTTCACCTTCCTCACACCGACACTCTTCAACCCTTCCTCACACCGACATTCTTCACCTCCTTCCTCACACCGACACACCACCCCCTTCCTCACACCGAAACTCTTCACCTCCTTCCTCACACTGACACTCTTCACCACTTCCTCACACTGACACTCTTCACCTTCCTCACACCGACACTCTGCAACTTCCTCACACGACACTCTTCACATTCCTCACACCGACACTCTTCAACTTCCTCAAACTGACACTCTTCACATTCCTCACACCGACAATCTTCACCTCCTTCCTCACTCCGACATTCTTCACCCCTTCCTCACACCGACACCCTTCACTCCTTCCTCACACCGACACTCTTCACCTCCCTCACACCGACACTCTCCACCTACTTCCTCACACGACACTCTTCACCTTCCTCACACCGACACTCTTCAGCTTCCTCACAATGACACTCTTCACCCCTTCCTCACACCGACACTCTTCACTTTGTTCCTCACACCGACACTCTTCACCTCCTTGCTCACACTGACACTCTTCACCCCTTCCTCACACTGACACTCTTCACTTCTTTCCTCACACCGACACTCTTCACTTCCTTCCTCACACAGACACTCTTCACCTCCTTCCTCACACCGACACACTTCACCTCCTTCCTCAAACCAACGCTCTTCGCTCCTTCCTCACACCGACACTCTTCACCTCCTTCCCCACGCAAACACTTTTCACCTCCTTCCTCACACCGACTCTGTTCACCGCTTCCTCACAACGACACTCTTCACCTCCTTCCTCACAGCGACACTCTTCACCTCCTCCCTCACACTGACACTCTTCACCTCCTTCCTCACACCGACACTCTTCATGTCCTTTGTCACACCGACACTCTTCACCTCGTTCCTCACACTGACACCCTTCACCTTCCTCACACTGACACTCTTCACCTTCCTCACACCGTCACTCTTCACCCCTTCCTCACACCGACACTCTTCACTTCCTTCCTCACACCAACACTCTTCACCTCCTTCCTCACACTGACACTCTTCACCCCTTCCTCACACCGACACTCTTCACTTCCTTCCTCACACCGACACTCTGCACCTCCTTCCTCACACTGACACTCTTCACCCCTTCCTCACACTGACACTCTTCACTTCCTTCCTCACACCGACACTCTTCACTTCTTTCCTCACACCGATACTCTTCACTTCCTTCCTCACACAGACACTCTTCACCTCCCTCACACCGACACTCTCCACCTCCTTCCTCACACTGACAATCTTCACCACTTCCTGACACCAACACTCTTCCCTCCTTCCTCACACCGACCCTCTTCACTTCCTTCCTCACACAGACACTCTTCACCTCCTTCCTCACACCGACACACTTCACCTCCTTCCTCACACCGACACTCTTCACTCCTTCCTCACACTGACACTCTTCACCTACTTCCTCACACCGACACTCTTCACCTCCTTCCCCACACAGACACTCTTCACCTCCTTCCTCACACCGACTCTGTTCACCGCTTCCTCACACCGACACTCTTCACCTCCTTCCTCACATCGACACTCTTCACCTCCTCCCTCACACTGACACTCTTCACCTCCTTCCTCACACTGACACTCTTCAGCCCTTCCTCACTCCGACACTCTTCACTTCCTTCCTCACACCGACACTCTTCATCTCCTTCCCCTCACTGACACTCCTCACCTCCTTCCTCACACTGACACTCTTCACCGCCTTCCTCACACTGACACCCTTCACCTTCCTCACACTGACACTCTTCACCCCTTCCTCACACCGACATTCTTCACCTCCTTCCTCACACCGACACACCACCCCCTTCCTCACACCGAAACTCTTCACCTCCTTCCTCACACTGACACTCTTCACCACTTCCTCACACCGACACTCTTCACCTTCCTCACACCGACACT
The DNA here is from genome assembly GCF_052327205.1 of Somniosus microcephalus. Classification (NCBI taxonomy): domain Eukaryota; kingdom Metazoa; phylum Chordata; class Chondrichthyes; order Squaliformes; family Somniosidae; genus Somniosus; species Somniosus microcephalus. Next base: position 209,033,449 of record NC_140992.1, on the reverse strand, counting down.
CTGCAACTTCCTCACACGACACTCTTCACTTTCCTCACACCGACACTCTTCAAATTCCTCACACCGACACTCTTCACATTCCTCACACCGACAATCTTCACCTCCTTCCTCACACCGACACCCTTCACTCCTTCCTCACACCGACTCTCTTCACCTCCTTCCTCACACCAACATTTTTAACCTCCTTCCTCACACCGACTCTCTTCACCTCCTTCCGCACAGCGACACTCTTCACCTCCATCCTCACACCGACACTCTGCACCTCCTTCCTCACACCAACACTCTTCACCTCCTTCCTCACACAGACACTCTTCACCTCTATCCTCACACCGACACGCTTCACCTCCTTCTTCACACCGACACTCTTCACCTCCTCCCTCACACTGACACTCTTCACCTCCTTCCTCACAGCGACACTCTTCACCTCCATCCTCACACTGACACTCTGCACCTCCTTCCTCACACCAACACTCTTCACCTCCTTCCTGCCACCGACACTCTTCACTCCTTCCTCACACCAACACTCTTCACCTCCATCCTCACACTGACATGCTTCACCCCTTCCTCACACCGACACTCTTCACCTCTTCCTCACTCCGACACTCTTCAGCTGATTCCTCGCACTGACACTCTTCACCCCTTCATCACACCGACATAATTCTTCCTTCCTCACACCGACACTCTTCATCCCTTCCTAATGCCAACTCTTCACCCCTTCCTCACACTTACACTCTTCACCTCCTTCCTCACACCGACATTCTTCACCCCTTCCTCACACCGAAACTCTTCACCTTCCTCACACCGATGCTCTTCACCTACTTCCTCACACCGACACTCTTCACCTCCTTCCCCACACAGACACTCTTCACCTCCTTCCTCACACCGACACTCTTCACCTTCCTCACACCGACGCTCTTCACCTACTTCCTCACACCGACACTCTTCACCTCCTTCCCCACACAGACACTCTTCACCTCCTTCCTCACACCGACACTCTTCACCTTCCTCACACCGACACTCTTCAGCTTCCTCACAATGACACTCTTCACCTCTTTCCTCACACCGACACTCTTCACCTCCTTCCTCACTCCGACCATCTTCACCTTCCTCACACCGACACTCTTCAGCTTCCTCACAATGACACTCTTCACCTCCTTCCTCACACCGACACTCTTCATGTCCTTCGTCACACCGACACTCTTCACCTCCTTCCTCACACTGACACCCTTCACCTTCCTCACACTGACACTTTTCACTTTCCTCACACCGTCACTCTTCACCCCTTCCTCACACCGACACTCTTCACTTCCTTCCTCACACCAACACTCTTCACCTCCTTCCTCACACTGACACTCTTCACCCCTTCCTCACACCGACACTCTTCACTTCCTTCCTCACACCGACACTCTGCACCTCCTTCCTCACACTGACACTCTTCACCCCTTCCTCACACTGACACTCTTCACTTCCTTCCTCACACCGACACTCTTCACTTCTTTCCTCACACCGATACTCTTCACTTCCTTCCTCACACAGACACTCTTCACCTCCTTCCTCACACCGACACACTTCACCTCCTTCCTCACACCGACACTCTTCACTCCTTCCTCACACTGACACTCTTCACCTCCTTCCTCACACCAACACTCTTCACCTCATTCCGCACACCGACCCTCTTCATGTCCTTCCTCACACCGACATTCTTCACTTCCTTCCTCACACTGACACTCTTCAGCCCTTCCTCACACCGACACTCTTCACCCCTTCCTCACACCGACACTCTTCACCTCATTCCTCACACGAGCACTCTTCACCTCCTTCCTCACACCGACACTCTTCACTTCCTTCCTCACACTGACACTCTTCACTTCCTTCCTCACACCGACACTCTTCAGCTTCCTCACACCAACACTCTTCATCCCTTCCTCACACCGACACTCTTCACTCCTTCCTCACACCGACACTCTTCACCTTCCTCACACCGACACTCTTCACCTCCTTCCTCACACCAACTCTTCACCCCTTCCTCACACCAACGCTCTTCACCCCTTCCTCACACTGACAGTCTTCACCCCTTCCTCACACCGACACTCTTCACCTACTTCCTCACACGACACTCTTCACCTTCCTCACACCGACACTCTTCAGCTTTCTCACAATGACACTCTTCACCTCCTTCCTCACACCGACACTCTTCACCTACTTCCTCACACCGACACTCTTCACGTCCTTCATCACACCGACACTCTTCACCTCCTTCCTCACACTGAAACCGTTCACCTTCCTCACACTGACACTCTTCACCTTCCTCACACCGTCACTCTTCACCACTTCCTCACACCGACACTCTTCACTTCCTTCCTCACACCGACACTCTTCACCTCCTTCCTCACACTGACACTCTTCACCCCTTCCTCAGACCGACACTCTTCCTTCCTCACACCGACACTCTTCACCTCCTTCCTCACACCGACACACTTCACCTCCTTCCTCACACCGACACTCTTCACTCCTTCCTCACACTGACACTCTTCACCTCCTTCCTCACACCAACACTCTTCACTCCTTCCTCACACCGACACTCTTCACCTCCTTCCTCACACCAACACTCTTCACCTCATTCCGCACGCCGACCCTCTTCATGTCCTTCCTCACACCGACATTCTTCACTTCCTTCCTCACACCGACACTCTTCACCTCCTTCCCCACACAGACACTCTTCACCTCCTTCCTCACACTGACACTCTTCACCTCCTTCCCCACACAGACACTCTTCACCTCCTTCCTCACACCGACACTCTTCACCTTCCTCACACAGACACTCTTCACCTCCTTCCTCACACCGACACTCTTCACCTTCCTCACACTGACACTCTTCACCTCCTTCCCCACACTGACACTCTTCACCTCCTTCCTCACACCGACACTCTTCACCTTCCTCACACCGACACTCTTCAGCTTCCTCACAATGACACTCTTCACCTCCTTCCTCACACCGACACTCTTCACCTCCTTCCTCACTCTGACCATCTTCACCTTCTTCACACCGACACTCTTCACCTACTTCCTCACACCGACACTCTTCACGTCCTTCGTCACACCGACACTCTTCACCTCCTTCCTCACACTGACACCCTTCACCTTCCTCACACTGACACTTTTCACTTTCCTCACACCGTCACTCTTCACCCCTTCCTCACACCGACACTCTTCACTTCCTTCCTCACACCAACACTCTTCACCTCCTTCCTCACACTGACACTCTTCACCCCTTCCTCACACCGACACTCTTCACTTCCTTCCTCACACCGACACTCTGCACCTCCTTCCTCACACTGACACTCTTCACCCCTTCCTCACACTGACACTCTTCACTTCCTTCCTCACACTGACACTCTTCACTTCTTTCCTCACACCGATACTCTTCACTTCCTTCCTCACACAGACACTCTTCACCTCCTTCCTCACACCGACACACTTCACCTCCTTCCTCACACCGACACTCTTCACTCCTTCCTCACACTGACACTCTTCACCTCCTTCCTCACACCAACACTCTTCACTCCTTCCTCACACCGACACTCTTCACCGCCTTCCTCACACCAACACTCTTCACCTCATTCCGCACACCGACCCTCTTCATGTCCTTCCTCACACCGACATTCTTCACTTCCTTCCTCACACTGACACTCTTCAGCCCTTCCTCACACAGACACTCTTCACCCCTTCCTCACACCGACACTCTTCACCTCCTTCCTCACACCAACACTCTTCACCTCCTTCCTCACACCGACACTCTTCACTTCCTTCCACACACTGACACTCTTCACTTCCTTCCTCACACCGACACTCTTCACCTTCCTCACGCCGACACTCTTCACCTCCTTCCTCACACCGACACTCTTCACCTTCCTCACACCGACACTCTTCACCTCCTTCCTCACACCAACTCTTCACCCCTTCCTCACACCAACGCTCTTCACCCCTTCCTCACACTGACAGTCTTCACCCCTTCCTCACACTGACACTCTTCACCTACTTCCTCACACGACACTCTTCACCTTCCTCACACCGACACTCTTCAGCTTCCTCACAATGACACTCTTCACCTCCTTCATCACACCGACACTCTTCACCTCCTTCCTAACACTGAAACCGTTCACCTTCCTCACACTGACACTCTTCACCTTCCTCACACCGTCACTCTTCACCTCCTTCCTCACACCGACACTCTTCACCTTCCTCACACCGACACTCTTCACCTCCTTCCTCACACCAACTCTTCACCCCTTCCTCACACTGACAGTCTTCACCCCTTCCTCACACCGACACTCTTCACCTAATTCCTCACACGACACTCTTCACCTTCCTCACACCGACACTCTTCAGCTTCCACTCAATGACACTCTTCACCTCCTTCCTCACACCGACACTCTTCACCTCCTTCCTCACTCCGACCATCTTCACCTTCTTCACACCGACACTCTTCACGTCCTTCATCACACCGACACTCTTCACCTCCTTCCTCACACTGAAACCGTTCACCTTCCTCACACTGACACTCATCACCCCTTCCTCACACTGACACTCTTCACTTCCTTCCTCACACCGACACTCTTCACCTCCTTCCTCACACTGACACTCTTCACCCCTTCCTCACACTGACACTCTTCACTTCCTTCCTCACACCGGCACTCTTCACCTCCTTCCTCACACTGACACTCTTCACCCCTTCCTCACACCGACACTCTTCACTTCTTTCCTCACACCGACCCTCTTCACTTCCTTCCTCACACAGACACTCTTCACCTCCTTCCTCACATCGACACACTTCACCTCCTTCCTCACACCAACACTCTTCACTCCTTCCTCACACTGACACTCTTCACCTACTTCCTCACACCGACACTCTTCACCTCCTTCCCCACACAGACACTCTTCACCTCCTTCCTCACACCGACTCTGTTCACCGCTTCCTCACACCGACACTCTTCACCTCCTTCCTCACATCGACACTCTTCACCTCCTCCCTCACACTGACACTCTTCACCTCCTTCCTCACACTGACACTCTTCACCCCTTCCTCACTCCGACACTCTTCACTTCCTTCCTCACACCGACACTCTTCATCTCCTTCCCCTCACTGACACTCCTCACCTCCTTCCTCACACCGACACTCTTCACCGCCTTCCTCACACCGACACTCTTCACCTCCTTCCTCACACCGACACTCTTCACCTACTTCCTCACACTGACACCCTTCACCTTCCTCACACCGACACTCTTCAACCCTTCCTCACACCGACATTCTTCACCTCCTTCCTCACACCGACACACCACCCCCTTCCTCACACCGAAACTCTTCACCTCCTTCCTCACACTGACACTCTTCACCACTTCCTCACACTGACACTCTTCACCTTCCTCACACCGACACTCTGCAACTTCCTCACACGACACTCTTCACATTCCTCACACCGACACTCTTCAACTTCCTCAAACTGACACTCTTCACATTCCTCACACCGACAATCTTCACCTCCTTCCTCACTCCGACATTCTTCACCCCTTCCTCACACCGACACCCTTCACTCCTTCCTCACACCGACACTCTTCACCTCCCTCACACCGACACTCTCCACCTACTTCCTCACACGACACTCTTCACCTTCCTCACACCGACACTCTTCAGCTTCCTCACAATGACACTCTTCACCCCTTCCTCACACCGACACTCTTCACTTTGTTCCTCACACCGACACTCTTCACCTCCTTGCTCACACTGACACTCTTCACCCCTTCCTCACACTGACACTCTTCACTTCTTTCCTCACACCGACACTCTTCACTTCCTTCCTCACACAGACACTCTTCACCTCCTTCCTCACACCGACACACTTCACCTCCTTCCTCAAACCAACGCTCTTCGCTCCTTCCTCACACCGACACTCTTCACCTCCTTCCCCACGCAAACACTTTTCACCTCCTTCCTCACACCGACTCTGTTCACCGCTTCCTCACAACGACACTCTTCACCTCCTTCCTCACAGCGACACTCTTCACCTCCTCCCTCACACTGACACTCTTCACCTCCTTCCTCACACCGACACTCTTCATGTCCTTTGTCACACCGACACTCTTCACCTCGTTCCTCACACTGACACCCTTCACCTTCCTCACACTGACACTCTTCACCTTCCTCACACCGTCACTCTTCACCCCTTCCTCACACCGACACTCTTCACTTCCTTCCTCACACCAACACTCTTCACCTCCTTCCTCACACTGACACTCTTCACCCCTTCCTCACACCGACACTCTTCACTTCCTTCCTCACACCGACACTCTGCACCTCCTTCCTCACACTGACACTCTTCACCCCTTCCTCACACTGACACTCTTCACTTCCTTCCTCACACCGACACTCTTCACTTCTTTCCTCACACCGATACTCTTCACTTCCTTCCTCACACAGACACTCTTCACCTCCCTCACACCGACACTCTCCACCTCCTTCCTCACACTGACAATCTTCACCACTTCCTGACACCAACACTCTTCCCTCCTTCCTCACACCGACCCTCTTCACTTCCTTCCTCACACAGACACTCTTCACCTCCTTCCTCACACCGACACACTTCACCTCCTTCCTCACACCGACACTCTTCACTCCTTCCTCACACTGACACTCTTCACCTACTTCCTCACACCGACACTCTTCACCTCCTTCCCCACACAGACACTCTTCACCTCCTTCCTCACACCGACTCTGTTCACCGCTTCCTCACACCGACACTCTTCACCTCCTTCCTCACATCGACACTCTTCACCTCCTCCCTCACACTGACACTCTTCACCTCCTTCCTCACACTGACACTCTTCAGCCCTTCCTCACTCCGACACTCTTCACTTCCTTCCTCACACCGACACTCTTCATCTCCTTCCCCTCACTGACACTCCTCACCTCCTTCCTCACACTGACACTCTTCACCGCCTTCCTCACACTGACACCCTTCACCTTCCTCACACTGACACTCTTCACCCCTTCCTCACACCGACATTCTTCACCTCCTTCCTCACACCGACACACCACCCCCTTCCTCACACCGAAACTCTTCACCTCCTTCCTCACACTGACACTCTTCACCACTTCCTCACACCGACACTCTTCACCTTCCTCACACCGACACTCTGCAACTTCCTCACACGACACTCTTCACTTTCCTCACACCGACACTCTTCAAATTCCTCACACCGACACTCTTCACATTCCTCACACCGACAATCTTCACCTCCTTCCTCACACCGACACCCTTCACTCCTTCCTCACACCGACTCTCTTCACCTCCTTCCTCACACCAACATTTTTAACCTCCTTCCTCACACCGACTCTCTTCACCTCCTTCCGCACAGCGACACTCTTCACCTCCATCCTCACACCGACACTCTGCACCTCCTTCCTCACACCAACACTCTTCACCTCCTTCCTCACACAGACACTCTTCACCTCTATCCTCACACCGACACGCTTCACCTCCTTCTTCACACCGACACTCTTCACCTCCTCCCTCACACTGACACTCTTCACCTCCTTCCTCACAGCGACACTCTTCACCTCCATCCTCACACTGACACTCTGCACCTCCTTCCTCACACCAACACTCTTCACCTCCTTCCTGCCACCGACACTCTTCACTCCTTCCTCACACCAACACTCTTCACCTCCATCCTCACACTGACATGCTTCACCCCTTCCTCACACCGACACTCTTCACCTCTTCCTCACTCCGACACTCTTCAGCTGATTCCTCGCACTGACACTCTTCACCCCTTCATCACACCGACATAATTCTTCCTTCCTCACACCGACACTCTTCATCCCTTCCTAATGCCAACTCTTCACCCCTTCCTCACACTTACACTCTTCACCTCCTTCCTCACACCGACATTCTTCACCCCTTCCTCACACCGAAACTCTTCACCTTCCTCACACCGATGCTCTTCACCTACTTCCTCACACCGACACTCTTCACCTCCTTCCCCACACAGACACTCTTCACCTCCTTCCTCACACCGACACTCTTCACCTTCCTCACACCGACGCTCTTCACCTACTTCCTCACACCGACACTCTTCACCTCCTTCCCCACACAGACACTCTTCACCTCCTTCCTCACACCGACACTCTTCACCTTCCTCACACCGACACTCTTCAGCTTCCTCACAATGACACTCTTCACCTCTTTCCTCACACCGACACTCTTCACCTCCTTCCTCACTCCGACCATCTTCACCTTCCTCACACCGACACTCTTCAGCTTCCTCACAATGACACTCTTCACCTCCTTCCTCACACCGACACTCTTCATGTCCTTCGTCACACCGACACTCTTCACCTCCTTCCTCACACTGACACCCTTCACCTTCCTCACACTGACACTTTTCACTTTCCTCACACCGTCACTCTTCACCCCTTCCTCACACCGACACTCTTCACTTCCTTCCTCACACCAACACTCTTCACCTCCTTCCTCACACTGACACTCTTCACCCCTTCCTCACACCGACACTCTTCACTTCCTTCCTCACACCGACACTCTGCACCTCCTTCCTCACACTGACACTCTTCACCCCTTCCTCACACTGACACTCTTCACTTCCTTCCTCACACCGACACTCTTCACTTCTTTCCTCACACCGATACTCTTCACTTCCTTCCTCACACAGACACTCTTCACCTCCTTCCTCACACCGACACACTTCACCTCCTTCCTCACACCGACACTCTTCACTCCTTCCTCACACTGACACTCTTCACCTCCTTCCTCACACCAACACTCTTCACCTCATTCCGCACACCGACCCTCTTCATGTCCTTCCTCACACCGACATTCTTCACTTCCTTCCTCACACTGACACTCTTCAGCCCTTCCTCACACCGACACTCTTCACCCCTTCCTCACACCGACACTCTTCACCTCATTCCTCACACGAGCACTCTTCACCTCCTTCCTCACACCGACACTCTTCACTTCCTTCCTCACACTGACACTCTTCACTTCCTTCCTCACACCGACACTCTTCAGCTTCCTCACACCAACACTCTTCATCCCTTCCTCACACCGACACTCTTCACTCCTTCCTCACACCGACACTCTTCACCTTCCTCACACCGACACTCTTCACCTCCTTCCTCACACCAACTCTTCACCCCTTCCTCACACCAACGCTCTTCACCCCTTCCTCACACTGACAGTCTTCACCCCTTCCTCACACCGACACTCTTCACCTACTTCCTCACACGACACTCTTCACCTTCCTCACACCGACACTCTTCAGCTTTCTCACAATGACACTCTTCACCTCCTTCCTCACACCGACACTCTTCACCTACTTCCTCACACCGACACTCTTCACGTCCTTCATCACACCGACACTCTTCACCTCCTTCCTCACACTGAAACCGTTCACCTTCCTCACACTGACACTCTTCACCTTCCTCACACCGTCACTCTTCACCACTTCCTCACACCGACACTCTTCACTTCCTTCCTCACACCGACACTCTTCACCTCCTTCCTCACACTGACACTCTTCACCCCTTCCTCAGACCGACACTCTTCCTTCCTCACACCGACACTCTTCACCTCCTTCCTCACACCGACACACTTCACCTCCTTCCTCACACCGACACTCTTCACTCCTTCCTCACACTGACACTCTTCACCTCCTTCCTCACACCAACACTCTTCACTCCTTCCTCACACCGACACTCTTCACCTCCTTCCTCACACCAACACTCTTCACCTCATTCCGCACGCCGACCCTCTTCATGTCCTTCCTCACACCGACATTCTTCACTTCCTTCCTCACACCGACACTCTTCACCTCCTTCCCCACACAGACACTCTTCACCTCCTTCCTCACACTGACACTCTTCACCTCCTTCCCCACACAGACACTCTTCACCTCCTTCCTCACACCGACACTCTTCACCTTCCTCACACAGACACTCTTCACCTCCTTCCTCACACCGACACTCTTCACCTTCCTCACACTGACACTCTTCACCTCCTTCCCCACACTGACACTCTTCACCTCCTTCCTCACACCGACACTCTTCACCTTCCTCACACCGACACTCTTCAGCTTCCTCACAATGACACTCTTCACCTCCTTCCTCACACCGACACTCTTCACCTCCTTCCTCACTCTGACCATCTTCACCTTCTTCACACCGACACTCTTCACCTACTTCCTCACACCGACACTCTTCACGTCCTTCGTCACACCGACACTCTTCACCTCCTTCCTCACACTGACACCCTTCACCTTCCTCACACTGACACTTTTCACTTTCCTCACACCGTCACTCTTCACCCCTTCCTCACACCGACACTCTTCACTTCCTTCCTCACACCAACACTCTTCACCTCCTTCCTCACACTGACACTCTTCACCCCTTCCTCACACCGACACTCTTCACTTCCTTCCTCACACCGACACTCTGCACCTCCTTCCTCACACTGACACTCTTCACCCCTTCCTCACACTGACACTCTTCACTTCCTTCCTCACACTGACACTCTTCACTTCTTTCCTCACACCGATACTCTTCACTTCCTTCCTCACACAGACACTCTTCACCTCCTTCCTCACACCGACACACTTCACCTCCTTCCTCACACCGACACTCTTCACTCCTTCCTCACACTGACACTCTTCACCTCCTTCCTCACACCAACACTCTTCACTCCTTCCTCACACCGACACTCTTCACCGCCTTCCTCACACCAACACTCTTCACCTCATTCCGCACACCGACCCTCTTCATGTCCTTCCTCACACCGACATTCTTCACTTCCTTCCTCACACTGACACTCTTCAGCCCTTCCTCACACAGACACTCTTCACCCCTTCCTCACACCGACACTCTTCACCTCCTTCCTCACACCAACACTCTTCACCTCCTTCCTCACACCGACACTCTTCACTTCCTTCCACACACTGACACTCTTCACTTCCTTCCTCACACCGACACTCTTCACCTTCCTCACGCCGACACTCTTCACCTCCTTCCTCACACCGACACTCTTCACCTTCCTCACACCGACACTCTTCACCTCCTTCCTCACACCAACTCTTCACCCCTTCCTCACACCAACGCTCTTCACCCCTTCCTCACACTGACAGTCTTCACCCCTTCCTCACACTGACACTCTTCACCTACTTCCTCACACGACACTCTTCACCTTCCTCACACCGACACTCTTCAGCTTCCTCACAATGACACTCTTCACCTCCTTCATCACACCGACACTCTTCACCTCCTTCCTAACACTGAAACCGTTCACCTTCCTCACACTGACACTCTTCACCTTCCTCACACCGTCACTCTTCACCCCTTCCTCACACCGACACTCTTCACTTCCTTCCTCACACCGACACTCTTCACCTCCTTCCTCACACTGACACTCTTCACCCCTTCCTCAGACCGACACTCTTCACTTCCTTCCTCACACCGACACTCTTCACCTCCTTCCTCACACTGACACTCTTCACCCCTTCCTCACACTGACACTCTTCACTTCCTTCCTCACACCGACACTCTTCACTTCTTTCCTCACACCGACACTCTTCACTTCCTTCCTCACACAGACACTCTTCACCTCCTTCCTCACACCGACACACTTCACCTCCTTCCTCACACCGACACTCTTCACTCCTTCCTCACACTGACACTCTTCACCTCCTTCCTCACACCGACACTCTTCACCTCCTTCCTCACTCCAACACTCTTCACCTCCTTCCTCACACCGACACTCTTCACTTCCTTCCTCACACTGACACTCTTCACTTCCTTCCTCACACCGACACTCTTCACCTTCCTCACACCGACACTCTTCACCTCCTTCCTCACACCGACACTTTTCACCTTCCTCACACCGACACTCTTCACCTCCTTCCTCACACCATCTCTTCACCCCTTCCTCACACCAACGCTCTTCACCCCTTCCTCACACTGACAGTCTTCACGCCTTCCTCACACCGACACTCTTCACCTACTTCCTCACACGACACTCTTCACCTTCCTCACACCGACACTCTTCAGCTTCCTCACAATGACACTCTTCACCTCCTTCATCACACCGACACTCTTCACCTCCTTCCTCACACTGAAACCGTTCACCTTCCTCACACTGACACTCTTCACCTTCCTCACACCGTCACTCTTCACCCCTTCCTCACACCGACACTCTTCACTTCCTTCCTCACACCGACACTCTTCACCTCCTTCCTCACACTGACACTCTTCACCCCTTCCTCAGACCGACACTCTTCACTTCCTTCCTCACACCGACACTCTTCACCTCCTTCCTCACACTGACACTCTTCACCCCTTCCTCACACTGACACTCTTCACTTCCTTCCTCACACCGACACTCTTCACTTCTTTCCTCACACCGACACTCTTCACTTCCTTCCTCACACAGACACTCTTCACCTCCTTCCTCACACCGACACACTTCACCTCCTTCCTCACACCGACACTCTTCACTCCTTCCTCACACTGACACTCTTCACCTCCTTCCTCACACCAACACTCTTCACTCCTTCCTCACACCGACACTCTTCACCTCCTTCCTCACACCAACACTCTTCACCTCATTCCGCACACCGACACTCTTCATGTCCTTCCTCACACCGACATTCTTCACTTCCTTCCTCACACTGACACTCTTCAGCCCTTCCTCACACCGACACTCTTCACCCCTTCCTCAGACCGACACTCTTTACCTCCTTCCTCACACCGACACTCTTCACCTCCTTCCTCACACTGACACTCTTCACTTCCTTCCTCACACCGACACTCTTCACCTTCCTCACACTGACACTCTTCACCCCTTCCTCACACCGACACTCTTCACCTCCTTCCTCACACCGACACTCTTCACCTTCCTCACACCGACACTCTTCACCTCCTTCCTCACACCAACTCTTCACCCCTTCCTCACACCAACGCTCTCCACCCCTTCCTCACACTGACAGTCTTCACCCCTTCCTCACACCGACACTCTTCACCTCCTTCCTGACACGACAATCTTCACCCCTTCCTCACACCGACACTCTTCACCTCCTTCCTCACACCGACACTCTTCACCCCTTCCTCCCACCGACACTCTTCACCCCTTCCTCACACCGACACTCTTCACCTCCTTCCTCACACCGACACTCTTCACCCCTTCCTCCCACCGACACTCTTCACCTCCTTCCTCACACCGACACACTTCACCCCTTCCTCCCACCGACACTCTTCACCTCCTTCCTCACACCAACACTCTTCACCCCTTCCTCACACCGACACTCTTCACCTTCTTCCTCACACCGACACTCTTCACCCTGTTCTCTCACCGACACTCTTCACCTCCTTCCTCACACCGTCCCTCTTCACCCCTTCGCGCTCAACTCCACTCTTCACATCATTCTTGTCTTCCTGCTTGATCCTGATCCTCTCCAAAACACTCTATTACTTATAGCATTTGTATTGCTGCATCGGGAGATGATGGGGATGTGGATCAGGCCAGCTAGTGCAGGATCCCAATTGTTAGAGTATAGGCTGGATGGCTGAAGAGCCCAGGAGGTGGAAGTGAATGGGCAGATGTAGCTCGAGTGTGTTTGTGGAAGAGAGCTGGGCCTCCCCTCACCGGTGCTTGATGCTGCGGCTCCAGGGGATTGAAATTCAGCTGCATGTAGTGAGTGGGAACAGTTTCATGGGATCAGAAAATCCCGACGACACCGTGTTTAATAAAATTTCGATCAGCTGGAGCAGCATCTTCAGGTGTGAGTGAGGAGAGAATTGGAGCCAATGGGCACAAGAGGACATGAAGTTAGAAACACCGACTGACTGTGTGAGATGCAGATCATTGACATGTATGGTGTAAAATGCTGTTTAACAAAATAAATGACGGAGTTGCTTATGGCAGGTTCAGGGGGGTGAATCTTAAGCAAGCGCCGAATGGATGATCCATATCTCCCTCCTCCTGAGGTCCCCACCATCACAGAAGCCAGTCTTCAGCTGATTCGATTCACTCCACGTGATATCAAGAAACGGCTGAGTTCACTGGATACAGCAAAGGCTATGGGCCCCGACAACATCCTGGCTATCGTGCTGAAGACTTGTGCTCCAGAACGAGCCATTCCTCTAGCCAAGCTGTTCCAGTACAGCTACAACACTGGCATCTATTCAACAATGTGGAAAACTGCCCAGGTATGTCCTGTCCACAAAAAGCAGGACAAATCCAATCCAGCCAATTACCGCCTCATCAGCCTACTCGCAATCATCAGCAAAGTGATGGAAGGTGCCGTCGACAGTGCTATCAAGCAGCACTTACTCACCAATAACCTGCTCACTGCTGCCCAGTTTGGGCTTCGCCAGGACCACTCGGCTCCCGACCTCATTACAGCCTTGGTCCAAACATGGACAAAGGAACTGAATTCCAGAGGTGAGGTGAGAGTGACTGCCCTTGACATCAAGGCAGCATTTGACTGAGTGTGGCATCAAGGAGCCCGAGTAAAACTGAAGTCAATTGGAATCAGGGAAAACTCTCCACTGGCTGGAGTCATATCTAGCACAAAGGAAGATGGTTGTGGTGGTTGGAGGTCAATTATCACAGCCCCAGGACATCGCTGCAGGAGTTCCTCAGGACAGCATCCTAGGCCCAACCATTTTCAGCTGCTTCATCAATGACCTTCCCTCCAACATAACATCAGAAATGGACAAAGGCTATGGGCCCTGACATCCCGGCTGTCGTGTTGAAGAATTGTGCTCCAGGACTCCCCAAAGCCCCTCCACCATCTACAAGGCACAAGTAAGGAGTGTAATGGAATACTCTCCACTTGCCTGGATGAGTGCAGCTCCAACAACACTCAAGAAGCTCGACACCATCCAGGACAAAATGGAGATGTTTGCTGATGGCTGCACATTGTTCAGTGCCATTCGCAACTCCTCAGATAATGAAGCAGTCCATGCTCGCATGCAACAAGACCTGGACGACATTCAGGCTTGGGCTGATAGCTGGCAGGTAACATTCGCGCCACAGAAGTGCCAGGCAATGACTGCCTCCAACAAGCGAGAGTCTAACCACCGCCACTTGTCATTCAACGGCATTACCAGCGCCGAATCCCCCACCATCAACATCCTGGGGGGTCACCATTGACCAGAAACTTAACTGGACCAGCCACATAAATACTGTGGCAACAAGAGCAGGTCAGAGGCTAGGTATTCTGTGGCGAGGGTCTCACCTCCTGACTCCACAATGACTCTCCACAAGGCACAAGTGAGGCGTGTGATGGAATACTCTCCACTTGCCTGGATGAGTGCAGCTCCAACAACACTCGAAGCTCGACACTATACAGGACAAAGCAGCCTGCTTGATTGGCACCCCATCCACCACCTTAAACATTCACTCCCTCCACCACCTGCGTACCGTGGCTGCAGTGTGTATCATCTACAAGATGCACTGGAGCAACTCGCCAAGGCTGCTTCGGCAGCACCTCCCAAACCCACGACCGCTTCCACCTAGAAGGACAAGGGCAGCAGGTGCATGGGAACACCACCATCTCCAAGTTCCCTTCCAGGTCACACACCATCCTGACTTGGAAGTATATCGCCGTTCCTTCATCGTTGCTGGGTCAAAGTCCTGGAAATCCCTCCCTAATAGCTCTGTGGGAGTACCTTCACCACACGGACTGCAGCGGTTCAAGAAGGCGGCTCACCACCACCTTCTCAATGGCAATTAGGGATGGGCAATAAATGCTGGCCTTGCCAGCGACGCCCAGATCCCATGAACGAATTTTTAAAAAGTCATTGCTCAAGATTGTGACTTTTAAAGAATGTTGGTAATCACTCCCTCTTGTAGTTAAGAATGCGGTTTGCAGGAAAGAAATGAATAAGGTTCTGAAATTACCCAGCGATGTCCTGACATGATGTGCTGAGCAGACAGAAAGATCAATGAAAACAGACAAACCTAACCCCTCCCACAGGCCTGTGATGCTTCTCTGAAAACTTTCCACTGAATTATCCCTTATTTCAGGGGCCAACTCGTGATGGAGTAGATTTTCAACTTGCCACTCGGTCTGGAGATATTGCAGATCAGCCGCCCATTAGAGAAACCGCCCGGTTTCCATTTCTATTGATTTCTATAATGGTTGGTTAATCCGTAACGTCAGGGTTACTGTCTGGCGGCAAGTTGAAAATCTATTCCAATCTCTCTGGTGAAACAGGTTTGAATACAGAGTCTGTACTGACTTTAGGTCTGTGCAATGTCTTCTCTTGCAGGAAAGCACGGGAAATCCCTCCTTCAGTGAAGCAGTTCTTCAGCAACTGTTTATCCTTGAAGCATGTCAGTCTGTCTGGTATCAAGCTGCCACTGGAAGTAGTAAGGTATGCCTAAGAGATCAGTAAAACTTTTGAAATGTGACACTGTAATAATTGTCCAGAACATTCTGAATGCAGTCATTAATTTTACTTTATAAATGACTATGCCTTGTGACAGGAACACAAGTCCACTGCAGTGGTCCTCTGTGTGCCAGGGGAACAGGCGGGTGACTGGTGCAGAGGAACTGCTGAATTCAGAGAGCAAGCCCTGAATTGTTTTCTTTCCAAGTTTAACTAAAGAGAGACTGCAGCAAGCGACAGAATAGTGACTGGAGAGAGTACAGCAAGCTACAGAATAGTGACTGGAGAGAGTACAGCAAGGTACAGAACCATGACTGGAGAGAGTACAGCAACGTACAGTACAGTGACTTGGGAGAGTACAGCAAGGTACAGAACCATGACTGGAGAGAGTACAGCAAGATACAGAACAGTGACTGGAGGGAGTACAGCAAGGTACAGAACAGCAACTGGAGAGAGTACAGCAAGCTACAGAACAGTGACTGGAGAGAGTACAGCAAGGTACAGAGCAGCGACTGGAGAGAGTTTTGCAAGGTACAGAACAGTGAGGGGAGAGAGTACAGCAAGGTACGGAACAGTGACTGGAGAGAGTACAGCAAGGTACAGAACGGTGACTGGGGAGAGTACAGCAAGGTACAGAACAGCGACTGGAGAGAGTAGAGGAAGGTACAGAACCATGATTGGAGAGAGTACAGCAAGGTACAGAACAGTGACTGGAGAGCTACAGCAAGGTACAGAACAGTGACTGGAGAGAGTACAGCAAGCTACAGAACAGTGACTGGAGAGAGTACAGCAAGGTACAGAGCAGCGACTGGAGAGAGTTTTGCAAGGTACAGAACAGTGAGGGGAGAGAGTACAGCAAGGTACGGAACAGTGACTGGAGAGAGTACAGCAAGGTACAGAACGGTGACTGGGGAGAGTACAGCAAGGTACAGAACAGCGACTGGAGAGAGTAGAGGAAGGTACAGAACAGTGACTGGAGAGAGTACAGCAAGGTACAGAACCATGACTGGAGAGAGTACAGCAAGGTACAGAACAGTGACTGGAGAGAGTACAGCAAGGTACAGAACAGTGACTGGAGAGAGTACAGCAAGGTACAGAACAGCGACTGGAGAGAGTACAGCAAGGTACAGAAAAGTGACTGGAGAGAGTACAGCAAGGTACAGAATAGTGACTGGAGAGAGTACAGCAAGGTACAGAACAGTGACTGTAGAGAGTACAGCAAGGTACAGAACAGCGACTGGAGAGAGTACAGCAAGGTACAGAACAGTGACTGGAGAGAGTACAGCAAGATACAGAACAGTGACTGGAGAGAGTACAGCAAGGTACAGAACAGCGACTGGAGAGAGTACAGCAAGGTACAGAAAAGTGACTGGAGAGAGTACAGCAAGGTACAGAATAGTGACTGGAGAGAGTACAGCAAGATACAGAACAGTGACTGTAGAGAGTACAGCAAGGTACAGAACAGCGACTGGAGAGAGTACAGCAAGGTACAGAACAGTGACTGGAGAGAGTACAGCAAGGTACAGAACAGTGACTGGAGAGAGTACAGCAAGGTACAGAACCATGACTGGAGAGAGTACAGCAAGACACAGAACAGTGACTGGAGAGAGTACAGCAAGCTACAGAACCATGACTCGAGAGAGTACAGCAAAGTACAGTACAGTGACTTGAGAGAGTACAGCAAGGTACAGAACCATGACTGGAGAGAGTACAGCAAGATACAGAACAGTGACTGTAGAGAGTACAGCAAGGTACAGAACAGTGACTGGAGAGAGTACAGCAAGGTACAGAACAGTGACTGGAGAGAGTACAGCAAGCTACAGAACAGTGACTGGAGAGAGTACAGCAAGGTACAGAGCAGCGACTGGAGAGAGTACAGCAAGGTACAGAACAGTCATTGGAGACAGTACAGCAAGGTACAGAACAGTGACTGGAGAAAGTACAGCAAGATACAGAACAGTGACTGGAGGGAGTTCAGCAAGGTACAGAACAGTGACTGGAGAGAGTACAGCAAGGTACAGATCAGTGACTGGAGAGAGTACAGCAAGGTAAAGAACAGTGACTGGAGAGAGTACAGCAAGGTACAAAACAGTGATTGGAGAGAGTACAGCAAGGTACAGAAAAGTGACTGGAGAATGTACAGCAAGGTACAGAATAGTGACTGGAGAGAGGGCAGCAAGGTACAGAACAGTGACTGGAGAGAGTACAGCAAGGTACAGAACCATGACTGGAGAGAGTACAGCAAGGTACAGTACAGTGACTTGAGAGAGTACAGCAAGGTACAGAACCATGACTGGAGAGAGTACAGCAAGATACAGAACAGTGACTGGAGAGAGTACAGCAAGGTACAGAACAGCGACTGGAGAGAGTACAGCAAGGTACAGAACAGTGACTGGAGAGAGTACAGCAAGATACAGAACAGTGACTGGAGAGAGTACAGCAAGGTACAGAACAGCGACTGGAGAGAGTACAGCAAGGTACAGAACAGCGACTGGAGAGAGTACAGCAAGTTACAGAACAGTGACTGGAGAGAGTACAGCAAGGTACAGAACCATGACTTGAGAGAGTACAGCAAGATACAGAACAGTGACTGGAGAGAGTACAGCAAGCTACAGAACAGTGACTGGAGAGAGTACAGCAAGGTACAGAGCAGCGACTGGAGAGAGTACAGCAAGGTACAGAAAAGTGACTGGAGAAAGTACAGCAAGGTACAGGATAGTGACTGGAGAGAGTACAGCAAGGTACAGAACAGTGACTGGAGAGAGTACAGCAAGGTACAAAACAGCGACTGGAGAGAGTACAGCAAGGTACAGAACAGTGACTGGAGAGAGTACAGCAAGGTACAGAACAGTGACTGACGAGAGCACAGCAAGGTACAGAACAGCGACTGGAGTGAGTACAGCAAGGTACAGAACAGCGACTGGAGAGAGTTTTGCAAGGTAGAGAACAGTGAGGGGAGAGAGTACAGCAAGGTACGGAACAGTGACTGGAGAGAGTACAGCAAGGTACAGAACGGTGACTGGGGAGAGTACAGCAAGGTACAGAACAGCGACTGGAGAGAGTAGAGGAAGGTACAGAACCATGACTGGAGAGAGTACAGCAAGGTACAGAACAGTGACTGGAGAGCTACAGCAGGGTACAGAACAGTGACTGGAGAGAGTACAGCAAGGTACAGAACCATGACTGGAGAGAGTACAGCAAGGTACAGAACAGTGACTGGAGAGAGTACAGCAAGGTACAGAACAGTGACTGGAGAGAGTACAGCAAGGTACAGAACAGCGACTGGAGAGAGTACAGCAAGGTACAGAAAAGTGACTGGAGAGAGTACAGCAAGGTACAGAACAGTGACTGGAGAGAGTACAGCAAGATACAGAACAGTGACTGGAGAGAGTACAGCAAGGTACAGAACAGCGACTGGAGAGAGTACAGCAAGGTACAGAAAAGTGACTGGAGAGAGTACAGCAAGGTACAGAATAGTGACTGGAGAGAGTACAGCAAGATACAGAACAGTGACTGTAGAGAGTACAGCAAGGTACAGAACAGCGACTGGAGAGAGTACAGCAAGGTACAGAACAGTGACTGGAGAGAGTACAGCAAGGTACAGAACAGTGACTGGAGAGAGTACAGCAAGGTACAGAACCATGACTGGAGAGAGTACAGCAAGATACAGAACAGTGACTGGAGAGAGTACAGCAAGCTACAGAACCATGACTCGAGAGAGTACAGCAAGGTACAGAACAGCGACTGGCGAGAGTACAGCAAGGTACAGAACCATGACTGGAGAGAGTACAGCAAGATACAGAACAGTGACTGGAATGAGTACAGCAAGGTACAGAACAGCAACTGGAGAGAGTACAGCAAAGTACAGAACAGCAACTGGAGAGAGTACAGCAAGATACAGAACAGTGACTGGAGAGAGTACAGCAAGGTACAGAATAGTGACTGGAGAGAGTACAGCAAGATACAGAACAGTGACTGTAGAGAGTACAGCAAGGTACAGAACAGCGACTGGAGAGAGTACAGCAAGGTACAGAACAGTGACTGGAGAGAGTACAGCAAGGTACAGAACAGTGACTGGAGAGAATACAGCAAGGTACAGAACCATGACTGGAGAGAGTACAGCAAGATACAGAACAGTGACTGGAGAGAGTACAGCAAGGTACAGAACAGTGACTGGAGAGAGTACAGCAAGGTACAGAACAGTGACTGGAGAGAGTACAGCAAGGTAAAGAACAGTGACTGGAGAGAGTACAGCAAGGTACAGAACAGTGACTGGAGAGAATACAGCAAGGTACAGAACAGTGACTGGAGAGAGTAGATGAAGGTACAGAACCATGACTGGAGAGAGTACAGCAAGATACAGAACAGTGACTAGAGAGAGGACAGCAAGGTACAGAACAGTGACTGGACAGAGTACAGCAAGGTACAGAACCATGACTGGAGAGAGTACAGCAAGGTACAGTACAGTGACTTGAGAGAGTACAGCAAGGTACAGAACCATGACTGGAGAGAGTACAGCAAGATACAGAACAGTGACTGGAGAGAGTACAGCAAGGTACAGAACAGCAACTGGAGAGAGTGATGCAAGGTACAGAACAGTGACTGGAGAGAGTACAGCAAGATACAGAACAGTGACTGGAGAGAGTACAGCAAGGTACAGAACAGCGACTGGAGAGAGTACAGCAAGGTACAGAACAGCGACTGGAGAGAGTACAGCAAGTTACAGAACAGTGACTGGAGAGAGTACAGCAAGGTACAGAACCATGACTTGAGAGAGTACAGCAAGATACAGAACAGTGACTGGAGAGAGTACAGCAAGCTACAGAACAGTGACTGGAGAGAGTACAGCAAGGTACAGAGCAGCGACTGGAGAGAGTACAGCAAGGTACAGAAAAGTGACTGGAGAAAGTACAGCAAGGTACAGAATAGTGACTGGAGAGAGTACAGCAAAGTACAGAACAGTGACTGGAGAGAGTACAGCAAGGTACAAAACAGCGACTGGAGAGAGTACAGCAAGGTACAGAACAGTGACTGGAGAGAGTACAGCAAGGTACAGAACAGTGACTGACGAGAGTACAGCAAGGTGATGTGCCTCAATAAATCCGAGACTCGATGTTAGCGAAACAAAACAAGGCTTTTATTGACTTAGAAGGTAACACACAGAGGAGAATGTATCTTCCATCCAGAGGTCTGCCGTACTGGATGTGCTGCAGGCTGGGCCAGCTTACATAGGAGCCAGGTATGGGCGGAGCCCTACACACAGTACAATACAATGGAAATGAAACTGAAACCAACCACAGTCACAGGCAGAGAAATACTGATGAGTGATGAATTGAATATTTCATCACATTCACCCCTTCTATAGATTTAGTCTGTTCGGGGGTTTGATAGTCCTCTGCGACCGACGTGGCTGTTGTGGTGCCGCGGGTGTCAGCTGGGTGTCCCCAGTGGCCTCCTGGGTCTCTGCCGGGGGTGCCGCCAGGGTTGTTGAAGGGGTAGTTGGTGGGGGTACCGTTGGTCGATGTTCTTCCGGGGGTGATGAAAGAGTAGTGGGTGGGTAAGAGTTGCTGTGGTCGTTGTTGCTGCTGTTGTCGTGGGTGTTGTCGTTACCGGCTGGGGCGACGTCTTTTATGGACACGGTGTCCTCCCTTCCGTCGGCGTGCCGGACATACGCGTATTGGGGGTTGGCGTGGAGTAGGTGCACTGACTCCACGAGAGGGTCCGTCTTGTGGCCCCTCACATGCCTTCACACGAATACCGGACCTGGGATGGAGAGCCATGACGGCATGGATACACCTGAGGTGGATTTCCGGGGAAAGACAAACATTCACTCGTGAGGCGTGGCATTAGTGGCAGTACACAATAGCGACCGTATCGAATGGAGCACATCTGGGAGGACTTCCTGCCAGCGGGAGATAGGGAGGCCTTTGGTCCTTAGAGCTAGAGTGACTGCTTTCCATACTGTCCCGTTCTCTCGCTCCACTTGACCGTTACCCCGGGGGTTGTAGCTGGTGGTACGGCTCGTGGCGATCCCCCTGGACAGCATGTACTGGCGTAACTCTTCACTCATGAACGACGCCCCCCTATCCGTATGGATGTAGCTCGGCATACCGAACAGGCAGAACAGGCTGTTGAGGCATTTAATGACCGTGGCGCTGGTCATGTCTGGGCAGGGGAAGGCGAATGGGAAACGAGAGTATTCGTCCACAATGTTCAGGAAGTAAACATTGCGGTCGACGGACGGGAGGGGGCCCTTGAAATCTAAGCTGAGCCGCTCAAAGGGCCGTGTAGCTTTGATTAAGTGGGCTCTATCTGGGCGGTAGAACCGAGGCTTGCACTCAGCGCAAGTGCGACAGTTCCTGGTCAGGGACCGAACTTCCTCAATCGAGTAGGGTAAGTTGCGGGACTTTATGAAGTGGAACAGCCGCG
The DNA here is from genome assembly GCF_052327205.1 of Somniosus microcephalus. Taxonomy (NCBI): domain Eukaryota; kingdom Metazoa; phylum Chordata; class Chondrichthyes; order Squaliformes; family Somniosidae; genus Somniosus; species Somniosus microcephalus. Next base: position 209,010,561 of record NC_140992.1, on the reverse strand, counting down.
TGACCCCTGGGTGGCAGAGGTCATTGTGGAGGGTCTGTAGCCGATCCCCGGTGGCGCTGGCACACATCCCTCGTGAGAGGGCGTCGGGGGATTCGTTAAGGGCCCCTGGCCGGTAAATGATGTCATAATCGAAGGTGGAGAGCTCGATCCGCCACCTAAGAATCTTATCATTTTTAATCTTCCCCCTCTGTTTATTATTGAACATAAACGCTACCGACCGCTGGTCGGTAAGTAGGGTGAAACGTTTGCCGGCTAGGTAGTGGCGCCAGTGGCGCACTGCCTCCACGATGGCTTGGGCCTCCTTTTCTACGGAGAAGTGTCTGATCTCAGGCCCTTGGAGGGTCCTCGAGAAGAAAGCTACGGGCCGCCCCGCCTGGTTGAGGGCGGCCGCCAAGGCAAAGTCAGACGCATCACTTTCCATTTGAAAGGGAGTGTTCTCGTCCACTGCCTGTAGCGTGGCCCACTCAATATCCTGCTTAATGCTTTTGAAGGCGGCATGGGCCTCAGCAGAGAGCGGAAAAGAGGATGCTTTCAAGAGGGGGCGGGCTTTGTCGGAGTAGTTGGGGACCCATTGGGAATAATAAGAAAATAACCCCAGGCACCTTTTCAGGGCTTTGGGAGTGTTGGGCAGGGGCAGCTCCCGTAGGGGGCGCAATCGGTCGGGGTCTGGTCCGATTTCCCCATTCTCCACCACGCTGCCTAGTATGCAGAGGTGCGTGGTGTTGTAAACGCACTTGTCCTCGTTGTAGGTGAGGTTGAGTTTTTGTGCGGTTTTCAGGAACCTCTCGAGGTTCGAGTCGTGATCCTGCTGGTTGTGACCGCAGATGGTGACGTTGTCGAGGTAGGGGAAGGTTGCCTGCAAGTGGTGGTCATCGACCATGCGGTCCATCTCCCTCTGGAAGACCGAGACCCCATTCGTTACCCCAAAGGGGACTCTGAGGAATTGGTAGAGGCGTCCGTTCGCCTCGAAGGCGGCGTACGGGCGGTCCTCTGGTCTGATAGGGAGCTGGTGGTACGCTGACTTGAGGTCGATGGTGGAGAACACCCGGTATTGGGCGATTTGGTTCACCATTTCTGATATGCGGGGTAGCGGGTAGGCGTCTAGTTGGGTGTACCTGTTGATCGTTTGGCTATAGTCGATCACCATCCGTTTCTTCTCGCTACCCCTTACCACCACCACTTGGGCGCGCCACGGGCTATTGCTGCGTTCAATAATGCGCTCTTTCAGGAGCCTGTCTACCTCGGTCGCGATAAACCGCCTGTCCTCCCAGCTGTACCTCCTGCTTTTGGTCGCTATTGGCCGGCAGTTAGGGGTAAGGTTCGCGAATAGCGAAGGCGGCTTTACCTTCAGGGTAGCCAGACCGCACACTGTGAGGGGCGGCTGGGACCCACCGTAATTGAGCGTGATGCTTTGGTGGTAGCACTGGAAATCCAGGCCCAAGATCACGCTCGCACATAGATTCTTCATGATTAATACTTTAAAATTATCGTATACAGTTCCGTTAATGGACAATTGTACCGTGCAGTAACCCATAATGGTTGATGTCTGGGTTTTATCAGCCATAGAGATGGTACCCCGAGTAGGGACCACCTTTAGGGAGAGTTGTTGTACCAGTTCAGGGTGGATAAAACTCTCCGTGCTTCCACTGTCAATTAAACATTTAACCCTGCACCCGTTTACCTCGATGTCCACCATTGATTTGGATAGCGGGTGCGGCCTGGTCTGGTCCACTGTGACCGATGCCACTGTAGGGCCCTGATTGAGACAAGATGGCGTCCACGCTGTCTGCTCACAAGATGGCGGACCCCATGAGGTCGGGCAAGATGGCGTCCAAGATGGCCGCTCCCACAGCGCACACGCGGCGGTGGCGGGTTTTCCGGCGGGGTTCCCTCTGCACACCTTCCCGAAGTGCCCCTTCTTACCGCACTTAAAGCAGGTGGTGCCTTTTGCCGGGCACAGGTTTCTGGTGTGCTTCGGCTGCCCGCAGAAGTAGCAGTTGGGTCCCCGACGCGTCGCGGCTGTCGTAGGGCTTCTGGGGGGAGAGTGGGGCCCCGACGGTGTCGGGCTGCCGGGCGGGGAAGATGCCTTCCAAGATGGCGGCGCCCTTGGTGCACACGTGGCGGCGTGGACGGTGCGGGCTGAAGAGTAGGCGTCTGAGTTTCTCTGGGCCACATCCAGGGATCGTGCTGTGTCCGCAGCCTGTTTCAGGTCCAATCCCGTTTTTTCCAGCAGTCTCTGCCGGATGTAAGTGGAGCTGAGGCCTGTGATAAAGGCATCGCGAACAAGCTCGTCAGTGTACACTGCGGCTTTTACATCTTGGCACTTGCAGTCTTTGCCAAGCGTTTTCAGGGTGCCTAGGAACTCCTCCACCGATTCCCCAGGTCGCTGTGCGCGAGTAGCGAGCAGATGCCTAGCATACACCTCATTCGTAGGCTGCTGGTAATGCGCCTTTAAGATGTCGCAGGCGGCCGGGTACGTGTCGGCATCTTGGATGAGGGGGTAAACCCGGTGGCTTACCCAATTCCACAGAATTCCGAGTTTCATACTCGCAGCGTCCGTAGCGTCTTTGACGGCTGCGGAATTGTCCAGGAAGAATTCCATACACATAAACCAGTGTCCGAAGCGTGCCGATGCGTCCGAAGCATGCTGGTCCAAATCCAAACGTTCGGGTTTCAAGAGTTGATCCATTGTGTTGAAAATTAAGTCAATAAAATTGATGTGCCTCAATAAATCCGAGACTCGATGTTAGCGAAACAAAACAAGGCTTTTATTGACTTAGAAGGTAACACACAGAGGAGAATGTATCTTCCATCCAGAGGTCTGCCGTACTGGATGTGCTGCAGGCTGGGCCAGCTTACATAGGAGCCAGGTATGGGCGGAGCCCTACACACAGTACAATACAACGGAAATGAAACTGAAACCAACCACAGTCACAGGCAGAGAAATACTGATGAGTGATGAATGGAATATTTCATCACACAAGGTACAGAACAGCGACTGGAGTGAGTACAGCAAGGTACAGAACAGCGACTGGAGAGAGTACAGCAAGGTACAGAACAGCGACTGGAGAGAGTACAGCAAGGTACAGAACAGTGACTGGAGAGAGTACAGCAAGATACAGAACAGCGACTGGAGAGAGTACAGCAAGGTACAGAACAGTGACTGGAGAGAGTACAGCAAGATACAGAACAGTGACTGGAGAGAGTACAGCAAGGTACAGAACAGTGACTGGAGAGAGTACAGCAAGGTACAGAACAGCGACTGGAGAGAGTACAGCAAGGTACAGAACAGTGACTGGAGAGAGTACAGCCAGGTACAGAACAGTGACTGATGAGAGTACAGCAAGGTACAGAACAGCGACTGGAGAGAGTACAGCAAGGTGCAGAACAGTGACTGGAGAGAGTACAGCAAGGTACAGAACAGCGACTGGCGAGAGTACAGCAAGGTACAGAACAGTGACTGGAGAGAGTACAGCAAGGTGCAGAGCAGTGACTGGAGAGAGTACAGCAAGGTACAGAATGGTGACTGGAGAGAGGGCAGCAACGTACTGAGCAGCGACTGGAGAGAGTACAGCAAGGTACAGAACAGTGACTCGAAAGAGTACAGCAAGGTACAGAGCAGTGACTGGAGAGAGTACATCAAGTTCAGAACAGTGATTGGAGAGAGTACAGCAAGATACAGAACAGTGACTGGAGAGAGTACAAGGTACAGAACAGTGACTGGAGAGAGTACAGCAAGGTACAGAACAGCGACTGGAGAGAGTACAGCAAGGTACAGAACCATAACTGGAGAGAGTACAGCAAGGTACAGAACAGTGACTGGAGAGAGTACAGCAAGGTACAGAACAGTGACTGGAGAGAGTACAGCAAGGTACAAAACAGCGACTGGAGAGAGTACAGCAAGGTACAGAACAGTAACTGGAGAGAGTACAGCAAGGTACAGAGCAATGACTGGAGAGAGTACAGCAAGGTATAGAGCAGCGACTGGAGAGAGTACAGCAAGGTACAGAAGAGTGACTGGAGAGAGTACAGCAAGGTACAGAACAGTGACTGGAGAGAGTACAGCAAGGTACAGAGCAGCGCCTCGAGAGAGTACTGCAAGGTACAGAACAGTGACTGGAGAGAGTACAGCAAGGTACAGAACAGCGACTGGAGAGAGTACAGCAAGGTACAGAACAGTGACTGGAGAGGGTACAGCAAGGTTTCAGCACAGTGACTGGAGAGAGTACAGAAAGTTACAGAACTGTGACTGGAGAGAGTACAGCAAGGTACAGAACAGTGACTGGAGAGAGTACAGCAAGGTGCACAACAGCGACTGGAGAGAGTACAGCAAGGTACAGAGCAGCGCCTGGAGAGAGTACAGCAAGGTACAGAAAAGTGACTGGAGAGAGTACAGCAAGGTACAAAACCATGACTGGAGAGAGTACAGCAAGGTACGGAACAGCGACTGGAGAGAGTACAGCGAGATACAGAACAGCGACTGGAGAGAGTACAGCAAGGTACAGAACAGCGACTGGAGTGCGTACAGCAAGGTACAGAACCATGACTGGAGAGAGTACAGCAAGATACAGAACCATGACTGGAGAGAGTACAGCAAGGTACAGAGCAGCGACTGCAGAGAGTACAGCAAGGTACAGAACAGCAACTGGAGAGACTGCAGCAAGATACAGAACAGTGACTGGAGAGAGTACAGCAAGGTACAGAGCAGCGACTGGAAAGAGTACATCAAGGTACAGAACAGTGGCTGGAGAGAGTACAGCAAGGTACAGAACCATGACTGGAGAGAGTACAGCAAGGTACAGAGCAGCGACTGGAGAGAGTACAGCAAGGTACAGAACAGCGACTGGAGAGAGTACAGCAAGGTACAGAACAGTGACTGGAGAGAGTACAGCAAGGTACAGAACAGCGACTGGAGAGAGTACAGCAAGGTACAGAACAGCGGCTGGAGAGAGTACAACAAGGTACAGAAAAGTGACTGGAGAGAGTACAGCAAGGTACAGAATAGTGACTGGAGAGAGTACAGCAAGGTACAGAACAGTGACTGTAGAGAGTGCAGCAAGGTACAGAACAGCGACTGGAGAGAGTACAGCAAGGTACAGAACAGTGACTGGAGAGAGTACAGCCAGGTACAGAACAGTGACTGATGAGAGTACAGCAAGGTACAGAACAGCGACTGGAGAGAGTACAGCAAGCTACAGAACAGCGACTGGCGAGAGTACAGCAAGGTACAAAACAGTGACTGGAGAGAGTACAGCAAGGTGCAGAGCAGTGACTGGAGAGAGTACAGCAAGGTACAGAATGGTGACTGGAGAGAGTACAGCAAGGTACAGAGCAGTGATTGGAGAGAGTACAGCAAGGTGCAGAACGGTGACTGGAGAGAGTGCAGCAACGTACAGAGCAGCGACTGGAGAGAGTACAGCAAGGTACAGAACAGTGACTGGAGAGAGTACAGCAAGATACAGAACAGTGACTGGAGAGAGTACAAGGTACAGAACAGTGACTGGAGAGAGCACAGCAAGGTACAGAACAGCGACTGGAGAGAGTACAGAAATGTACAGAACCATGGCTGGAGAGAGTACAGCAAGGTATGGAACAGTGACTGGAGAGAGTACAGCAAGGTACAGAACAGCGACTGGAGAGAGTACAGCAAGGTACAGAACCATAACTGGAGAGAGTACAGCAAGGTACAGAACAGTGACTGGAGAGAGTACAGCAAGGTACAGAACAGTGACTGGAGAGAGTACAGCAAGGTACAAAACAGCGACTGGAGAGAGTACAGCAAGGTACAGAACAGTAACTGGAGAGAGTACAGCAAGGTACAGAGCAATGACTGGAGAGAGTACAGCAAGGTACAGAGCAGCGACTGGAGAGAGTACAGCAAGGTACAGAAGAGTGACTGGAGAGAGTACAGCAAGGTACACAACAGTGACTGGAGAGAGTACAGCAAGGTACAGAGCAGCGCCTCGAGAGAGTACTGCAAGGTACAGAACAGTGACTGGAGAGAGTACAGCAATGTACAGAACAGCGACTGGAGAGAGTACAGCAAGGTACAGAACAGTGACTGGAGAGAGTACAGCAAGATTTCAGCACAGTGACTGGAGAGAGTACAGAAAGGTACAGAACTGTGACTGGAGAGAGTACAGCAAGGTACAGAACAGTGACTGGAGAGAGTACAGCAAGGTGCACAACAGCGACTGGAGAGAGTACAGCAAGGTACAGAGCAGCGCCTGGAGAGAGTACAGCAAGGTACAGAAAAGTGACTGGAGAGAGTACAGCAAGGTACAGAACCATGACTGGAGAGAGTACAGCAAGGTACGGAACAGCAACTGGAGAGAGTGCAGCAAGATACAGAACAGTGACTGGAGAGAGTACAGCAAGGTACAGAGCAGCGACTGGAAAGAGTACATCAAGGCACAGAACAGTGACTGGAGAGAGTACAGCAAGGTACAGAACCATGACTGGAGAGAGTACAGCAAGGTACAGAGCAGCGACTGGAGAGAGTACAGCAAGGTACAGAACAGTGACTGGAGAGAGTACAGCAAGGTACAGAACAGTGACTGGAGAGAGTACAGCAAGGTACAGAACAGCGACTGGAGAGAGTACAGCAAGGTACAGAACAGTGACTGGAGAGAGTACAGCAAGGTACAGAACAGCGACTGGAGAGAGTACAGCAAGGTACAGAACAGTGACTGGAGAGAGTACAGCAAGTTACAGAACAGTGACTGGAGAGAGTACAGCAAGGTTCAGAACAGTGACTGGAGAGAGTACAGCAAGGTACAGAACAGTGACTGGCGTGAGTACAGCAAGGTACAGAACAGTGACTGGAAAGAGTACAGCAAGGTACAGAACAACGACTGGAGAGAGTACAGCAAGGTACAGAACCATGACTGGAGAGAGTACAGCAAGGTACAGAACAGTGACTGGAGAGAGTACAGCAAGGTACAGAACCAGGACTGGAGAGAGTAAAGCAAGGTACAGGACAGTGACTGGAGAGAGTACAGCAAGATACAGAACAGCGACTGGAGAGAGTACAGCAAGGTACAGAACAGCGACTGAAGAAAGTACATCAAGGTACAGGACAGTGACTGGAGAGAGTACAACAAGGTACAGAACCATGACTGGAGAGAGTACAGCAAGGTACAGAACAGTGACTGGAGAGAGTACAGCAAGGTACAGAACAGCGACTGGAGAGAGTACAGCAAGGTACAGAACAGTGACTGGAGAGAGTACAGCAAGGTACAGAAGTGTGACTGGAGACAGTACATCAAGGTACAGAACAATGACTGGAGAGAGTACAGCAAGGTACAGAACCATGACTGGAGAGAGTACAGCAAGGTACAGAACAGTGACTGGAGAGAGTACAGCAAGGTACAGAACGGTGACTGGAGAGAGTACAGCGAGGTACAGAACAGTGACTGGAGAGAGTACAGCAAGGTACAGAACAGTGACTGGAGAGAGTACAGCAAGGTACAGAACAGTGACTGGAGAGAGTAGAGCAAGGTACAGAACAGTGACTGGAGAGAGTACAGCAAGGTACAGAACAGTGACTGGAGAGAGTACAGCAATGCACTCCCAGTTTCAGCGACAATTGGCACACTCTGACAAGGTTACATCAATGTTTCCAAGCCCTGTTAGTTCCCTATTTTGAAGTCTCTGGCTTGCTTTCAAAACATGCTAACCATTGGCATGTATTTTTACAGCAATTTTAACAGCAGGTGCAAAACCAGACAATGGAAATACTTGTGTTATTTGAAGAGTGGGGAAGGGGTCTGTCTAAGCTGCAAATGCTGAATCTGCTACTATGTCACCGTTTTATTACTTTTAGAACATATTGAGAAATCCTGTTTGCTTTTTAATGGTAAAGTCATTTTCCTAACAATCTCAGGTTCTGTAGTGAGAAAATATTTTTGCAGAATATACAACAGCAGTTTATAGAAAGGTCACTGACTAGAACCTGTTGTTTTAATGCACTCACTTGGCTGGGAGTTTCCATTCTACAGGTGGAGCCTGCAGATAACACTGTAACTAGATGCAAGGAACACAGGTTTTTTAAATTAATTCCTGGGATGTGGGCATCGCTGACAAGGCCAGCATTTATTGCCCATCCCTAACTGCCCTTCAGAAGGTGGTGGTGAGCTGCCTTCTTCAACCGCTGCAGTCCGTGTGGTGAAGGTACTCCCACAGTGTTGTTAGGGAGGGAGTTCCAGGATTTTGACCCAGTGACAATGAAGGAGCGGCAATATATTTCCAAATCAGGATGGTGTGTGACTTGGAGGGGAACTTGCAGGTGGTGGTGTTCCCATGCGCCTGCTGCGCTTGTCATTCTAGGTGGAAGAGGTCGTGGGTTTGGGAGGTGCTGCTGAAGAAGCCTTGGCGAGTTGCTGCAGTGCATCTTGTAGATGGTACACACTGCAGCCACAGTACACCGGTGGTGAAGGGAGTGAATATTTAAGGTGGTGAATGGGGTGTCAATTAAGCGGGCTGCTTTGTCCTGGATGGTTGCAGAAGAACTATTTGTTTTTAAACTTTGGATAAGAACCCTTTGCAATCTAAAGGTATAAAGATTTTGAGAGTGTCCTTTAAACTCCAGACATCACACTTTGACACTGACAAATCACAACTGAGCAATTTTTTTTTAACAAAGTGTAAAGAAGCCCAGTTATTCCAACTGTTTTATTTCTGACCTTGAGGTGAAGGGAGTGGAATTGATCTTCACCAGTAGTGCAAACTGGGTGATAGCGAATCAGCTGTTTGTTTCACACCACATTCAAATTTATTTTCCATTGAAGTTCCACAGAAACCACAGAAACCACAGAAACCCCACAGTGCAGATAGAGGCCATTTCGGCCCATCGAGCCTGCACCGACACATATCCCACCCGATCCCCATAACCCCTACACCAACACCAACACATATCCCACCCTATCCCCGTAACCCCACGTATTTAATCCCCCTAACACTAAGGGTCAATTTATCATAGCCAATCAACCTAACCCGCACATCTTCATGTAAAAGAAAATCAGGCATGGTGTAAAACAGGCTGCCGATTGGCCGAGAGTCCATTCATGCTACCGGCGAAGACCAATTTCACCCCCAACATGGAAAGGTTGTTGATGCAACAAGACACGAGCTAATAAGAACATAAGAAATAGGAGCAGGAGTAGGCCATTCGGCCCTTCGACCCTGCTCCCCCATTCAATGAGATCATGGCTGATCTTCTGCCTCAACTCCATTCACCGGCCCTATCGCCATATCCCTTGTTGCCCTTACTAGTCAGAAATCTATCGACTTCTGTTTTGAATATACCCAATGACTGAGCCGCCACAGCCCTCTGTGATAGAGAATTCCAAAGATTCACCACCCTCTGTGTGAAGAAATTTCTTCTCATCTCAGTCGTGAATGGCCTACCCTTTATCCTGAGGCTGTGGCCCCTGGTTCTAGACACCCAGCCAAGGGAAACATTCTCCCAGCATCCACCCTATCAAGCCCTGTAATAATTTTATATGCTTCAATGGGATCCCCTCTCATTCTTCCGAATTCAAGAGAATACAGACTTAGTTTACTCAATCTCTTCTCGTATGACAGTCCCACCATCCCAGGAATCAATCTCGTGAACCTTCGTTGCACTCCCTCTATGGCAAGTATATCCTTCCTTGGGTAAGGAGACCAAATTGTACACAGTACTCCAGGTGTGGTCTCACCAAGGCCCTATATAATTGGAGTAAGACTTCTTTACTCTTGTACTCAAATCCTCTTGTAATGAAGGCCAGCATACCATTTGCCTTCCTAATGGCTTGCTGCACCTGCACAGTCACTTTCAGTGACTCATGTACAAGGACACCCAGGTCCCTTTAAGCATCTGCATTCCCCAATCTTTCACCATTTAGGAAATACTCTGCCTTTCTGTTTTTTCTACCAAAGTGGATAACTTCACATTTATCCACATTATATTCCATCTGCCATGTTCTCGCCCACTCACTGAGCCTGTCGAGATCCCCCTGAAGTCTTTTCACATCTTCTTCAGAACTGACACTGCCACCTAGCTTTGTATCAACAGCAAATTTAGAAATGTTACATTTAGTCCCCTCATCCAAATCATTGATATAGATTGTGAATAGCTGGGGCCCAAGCACTGATCCTAACGGTACCCCACTAGTCACAGCCTGCCATCCTGAAAAAGACCCGTTTACCCCTACTCTTTGTTTTCTGTCTGTTAACCAATTCTCAATCCATGCTAGTATATTACCCCCAATTCCATGTGCCCTAATTTTGTTCACCAACCTCTCGTGTGGGACCTTATCGAAGGCCTTCTGAAAATCCAAATACACCACATCTACCAGTTCCCCTTTGTCTACTCCACATAGTTACATCCTCAAAGAATTCCAGTAGGTTTGTCAAACAGGATTTCCCTTTCATAAATCCATGTTGACTCTGCCCAACCTTACTATTAGTTTCTAAGTGCCCAGTTATTGCATCCTTTATAATAGATTCCAGCATTTTCCCAACTACTGATGTGAGGTTAACAGGTCTGTAGTTCCCCGTTTTCTCTCTCCCTCCGTTAATGCAGAGAAACTTCCAACAGCAGCAACACGGCCAACAATGTCCAATGGACACAGATCACTGCAACAGCTAAAATATCATACATCAGAACCAACTCGCTGGGCTGTTGCAAACTCATTTTTTTTCCTCCATAATTTAGGCTGTGGCTAACTGCAGTCCCCCTCGCCTGCCCAGCACTCCACCACCCACCCCACCCACTCACGCCCAGCACCCTCCCACTTCCACCCAGCCACCCCCACTCTCGCCCAGTGCCCCCCCTCCCACTCAGCACCCTCCCACTCCCGCCCAGTGAACCCCATTCCCGCCTAGCCTCCCCCACTCTCGCCCACTCCAACACAGCAGCCCTCCCCACTCTGGCCCAGGAGCCCTCCCCACTCTGGCCCAGCAGCCCTCCCCACTCCATCCCAGCAGCCCTCCCCACTCCGTCGCAGCAGCCCTCCCCACTCCGTCCCAGCAGCCCTCCCCACTCCGTCCTAGCAGCCCTCTCCACTCCATCCCAGCAGCCCTCCCCACTCCGTCCCAGCAGCTCTCTCCACTCCATCCCAGTAGCCCTCCCCACTCCGTCCCAGCAGCCCTCCCCACTCCGTCCAAGCAGCCCTCCCCACTCCGTCCCAGCAGCCCTCCCCACTCCGTCCCAGCAGCCCTCCCCACTCCGTCCCAGCAGCCCTCCCCACTCCATCCCAGCAGCCCTCCCCACTCCGTCCCAGCAGCCCTCCCCACTCCATCCCAGCAGCCCTCCCCACTCCGTCCCAGCAGCCCTCCCCACTCCATCCCAGCAGCCCTCCCCACTCCGTCCCAGCAGCCCTCCCCACTCCGTCCCAGCAGCCCTCCTCACTCTGTCCCAGCAGCCCTCCCCACTCTGTCCCAGCAGCCCTCCCCACTCCTTCCCAGCAGCCCTCCCCACTCCATCCCAGCAGTCCTCCCCACTCCAGCCCAGCAGCCCTCCCCACTCCGGCCCAGCAGCCCTCCCCACTCCGGCCCAACAGCCCTCCCCACTCCGGCCCAACAGCCCTCCACACTCCGGCACAGCAGCCCTCCCCACTCCGGCCCAGTGCTCCCCCCACTCCTGGCCAGTGGCACAAATCTAAGATTATGCCTCCTTATTCTGGATTCCCCCACCAGAGGACATCGTTTCTGTATCTATCCTATAGAATCCCTTTTATCATTTTAAATACCTCAGTTAGATCACAGCAGCAATTAAACTCACAGCAATGTATAATCGGGCAATCAGCCCTAATATGTAACTGCAACATCTGGCTCCCATTCTACTGACGTCAGCATAATATGAACATATGAAAAGAAGGACAGGTAAAGTTCAGCCAATCCATCAAGCCCAACTCATCCTGGCAAGGGGTGGATTCTGAACACAATCACCACCACCCCCCAGCTCCCCCAACCAAATGCACATGCACACACGCAATTTTCTGAGAGAGCCAAAAAAAGAGGTAAAAGTGAGGCCAATTTAGGAACAAACTGGAAAATTCCAATTTGACGGCCAAAGCCAATCAAGCAAGCTCCAGGAGACATTTATAATAACATACCTGCTCTTTTCTCATACAGTGCTTAGATTGAGTCTGTATGATATTCAATGGCAATTTGTTTTGTTAATAGTCTCTTTTTTTTACTCTACAGAGCCATTCTTCAGGGCCTGGCCTGTAACACTCACATCTGTGACGTACACCTGGATCTTAGTAACTGTGAGGTAATGAGCAGAAAGCTGTGCTCTCAGATCATGATCCAGTATTTTCTGTAGAGGGTCCATTGTTACCAATTGGCAACCCTGTCAAATCTGAAAGGAAGTACAGAAACCAGTTGGGCAGATATGTGAGCTAACCCTTTTAACAAAAAGGCAGAAGAATACTTGTTTTTCTACATAATTAACAACCCGCTAAAGTAAATCACGGAAATGCTCGGCTTTGAAACGTGAATTCCACAAATACAGTTTCATTAGCGCAGGCAGTCTCTTGTTTACATTAAATTTCTCATATGGTGCGCCCTTGACCCCAGTAATGCCTTTGTGGGGATTTGCTGAGCAGAGGTCACATGGTGCCTCACAAGGGTATGTCACCCTTTTCACACTTCCTAAGTTGCTGGTTTTAAAAACAGCATTGGGTGAGGGGCGATATATGACCTGCCACCAGGAAGCCCGGTAAAGCATTACATACTGCGATGGAGATGCTTCAGAAGAACCTTCCAGTCACCGACCTGAGCAAATTCAGCAAGTTCACATTAGAGTTGCCGCTGGCTGTATGAGACCTATGGATCAGGAGCCAGCAGCATTAGATTGGCACTTAGCCCAAAATAAAAGCAGCTCATGTTCCTGACCGGGAGGCCAGCCTGATGTGGGGATGCAGAACCTTAACTCATTTTGGAATAAATTTTAAAAATAAAATAAAAGGAAAACATTTCTCTCACTTCCACACTCTCATTTTGTAATTATTTTATTTGTGTCCCCTCTCTCCAGCAGTTCTTGGGCTGCGACCCCTGCTGAGATTTAAGAGAGTATCTCAGAGGGAAAGGGAATCACCTTCAGGTTTCATTCCTTCCCTGCGGGAATAAGTGGTCCCCAGCTATTGCCTCCCTCTTAACAGCCTGGATGGGTCATCGGCTCTCAACTCCACTGGGCGGTGCAGACCAGTAGGGCATGTGCAGCCTAGGATGCCTATTGACAGGTTGAAGTGGCCGCAGTATTTTAAAACAAACCTCTTCCCTTTGTTTCCTGTGTAGTTGAGATCAGCAGGTGCTCAGGTGATCCAGGATCACATTATTGATGCCAACACCATCAGTAGCTTGGATTTATCAGACAACGGTAGGTGACTCTCCACAGATGTAATTTGACTGGGACAAGGGGATGATGGTGTTTAATTTATGCTTTCCCTCTTTTGCAGGGTTTGACTCTGACATGGTGACATTGGTCTTGTCTATTGGAAGAAGTAAATCCATCCGACATGTAGCACTTGGCAAGAATTTCAACATAAAGTCGAAGTAAGTGCAGACACAGTGACAGGTTTACATGTTTGTTCATTTTTTAAAAAAAGTTTCTGCCCATGTTCTTCACTAATGTGAACCAATAGCCTTACGCCTTGTTAATATTTTCAGAGCCTTGGCTGATATTCTTCACAGGATTGTCCAACTCATCCAGGACGAAGAGTGTGTAAGTTTATTATCGTCAAGTAAAATAACTGAAGTTGATATGGTGAAATAAAAACAGAAAATGCTGGAAATACTCAGCAGCTCAGGCAGCATCTGTGGAGAGAGAAACTGAGTTAACGGTTCAGGTCAATGACCTTTCGTCAGAACTGGAAGAAGTTAGATATTTAACAGTTTATAAGCAAGTACAGAGCCAGGAAAAAGGGGAAGAGGAGAAGGAAAGAACAAAAGGGAAGGTCTGTGATAGGGAAGAGGACAGAAGTGATTAAATGACAAAATAAATGATGGTGCAAGGGAAAAGAGGGTGGAAAAGATTATGAAAGTAAATGAGCAAAAACTATAAAAACAGATAGTAAGAGTTTTTTTTATAGTTATATAAAAAGGAAAAGGGTGGCTAAAGTAAATGTTGGTCCCTTAGAGGATGAGACCGGGAAATTAATGGTGGGAAATATGGAGATGGCAAAAACACTGAATGAATATTTTATATCAGTCTTTACAGTAGAAGACACTAAGAATATCCCAACACTGGACAAACAGGGGGCTAAAGGGGGGGAGGAGCTAAACACGATCAAAATCATTAAGGAAGTGGTACTCGGTAAAATAATGGGACTCAAGGCGGATAAATCACCTGGACCTGATGGCTTACATCCTAGGGTCTTGAGGGAAGTGGCGGTAGGGATTGTGGATGCATTGGTAATAATTTTCCAAAACTCCCTGGACTCGGCAAAGGTCCCGGCAGACTGGAAAACTGCTAATGTAACACCCTTATTTAAAAAGGGCAGTAGACAGAAGGCTGGAAACTATAGACCGGTTAGCCTAACATCTGTGGTAGGTAAAATTTTGGAGTCCATTATTAAGGAGACAGTAACAGGACATTTGGATAATCATAATTTAATAAGACAAAGTCAGCATGGTTTTATGAAGGGGAAGTCATGTTTGACAAATTTGCTGGAGTTCTTTGAGGAAGTAACATATAGGGTGGATAAAGGTGAACCAGTGGACTTAGTGTATTTAGACTTCCAAAAGGCATTTGACAAGGTGCCACACAAAAGATTATTGCTTAAGATAAAAAAATCACGGGATTAGGGGTAATATTCTGGCATGGATAGAGCATTGGCTATCTAACAGAAGGCAGAGAGTTGGGATAAATGGTTCATTCTCAGACTGGCAATCAGTAACTAGTGGTGTTCCGCAGGGGTCAGTGCTGGGTCCCCAACTCTTTACAATCTATATTAACGATTTGGAGGAGGGGACCGAGTGTAACATATCAAAGTTTGCAGATGATACTAAGATGGGAGGGAAAGTAGTGAGTGAGGAGGACATAAAAAACCTGCAACGGGACATAGACAGGCTAAGTAAGTGGGCAGAGATTTGGCAGATGGAATACAATACTGGAAAGTGTGAGGTTATGCACTTTGGCAGGAAAAATCGTAGAGCAAGTTATTATCTTAATGGCAAGAAACTGGAAAGTACTGAAGTACAAAGGGATCTGGGGGTCCTGGTGCATGAAACTCAAAAGGTTAGTATGCAGGTGCAGCAAGTGATTAAGAAGGCCAATGGAATGTTGGATTTCATTGCTAGGGGGATAGAATATAAAAATAGGGAGGTATTGCTTCAGTTGTACAAGGTATTGGTGAGACTGCACCTGGAATACTGCGTACAGTTTTGGTGTCCATACTTAAGAAAGGACATACTTGCTCTCGAGTCAGTACAAAGAAGGTTCACTTGGTTAATCCCGGGGATGAGGGGATGGACATATGAGGAGAGGTTGAGTAGATTGGGACTCTACTCATTGGAGTTCAGAAGAATGAGAGGCGATCTTATTGAAACATATAAGATTGTGAAGGGGTTGGATCGGGTGGATGCGGGGAAGATGTTCCCGATGATGGGTGAAACTAGAACTTGGGGGCATAGTCTTAGAATAAGGGGCTGCTCTTTCAAAACTGAGATGAGGAGGAACTACTTCACTCAGAGGGTGGTAGGTCCATGGAATATGCTGCCCCAAAAAGCTGTAGAAGCTACATCGTTACATAAATTTAAAACAGAAATAGACAGTTTCCTAGAAGTAAAGGGAATTAAGGGTTACGGGGAGCGGGCAGAAATTTGGACATGAGTCTAGGTTCGAAATGGTCATGGCCCTGTGGGTAGCGGAGCAGGCCCAGGGGCCGTGTAGCCTGATCCTGCTCCTATTTCGTGTGTCTAATTCTGTTAGATTCAGGAGATGGTTCTGTGATAGTTGATTGGTGGTTAGGGTCAGATCAGCCATGATCTTATTGAATGGCGGAGCAGGCTCGAGGGGCCGATTGGCCTACTCCTGCTCCTATTTCTTATGTTCTTATGTTCTTAAAAGATGGGCCTAGAGAAGGTGTAAATGGTTATAGCAGAACCATTACCAGCACCTGTTGTCTGAGAAAATGGAAGTGGTGGTTATGATCGGAAGTTGTTGAACTAAATGTTGAGGCCAGATGGCTGCAAAGTGCCTAATCAAAAGATGAGGTGCTTTTCCTTGAGTTTCCGTTAATCTGATACCGTGATATGTGTTTAAGTAGCCATTCTCAGCTTGGATCCAGATAGAATTACACCCTGAAAGGAAAGACACTTTGCAAATGGTTTCAGGATCTTTGGTGAAAGCTTCCACTTGCAGGTTCACAATATCTTCTAGCAAGGAAATAACAAATACTTCTTAAAAAAAAAAGAATTGTCCTATGTTTTGGAGATCCCAATTGAAGCTTTGGTTTGAGAGGCTCAACTGGGTCTGCTTCCAGATATCTCAATGCACAGCTCAGATTGGGGTTGTTGGCTAAATATCACCCAAATTGAGAAGACTTGGATTGATTTTATAAGTGATTGATATTTAAGACAATAGTATGACTTTACTTCGTTGGTAAGTGGTGTGGAACTGTCAACATTCTAATTTACTGCTCCATGGAAGTGTAGGTCAGGGCTTGCACCCCAGATTCCTCACAGAGTAAATTCCCAATCTCCATTGTGCTGCCAGAGGGAGGCACAAGTGGAGGGCAGGCCCTTCTTGGCAAGGAGAGAGTAGTGTCTTCTCTTAGCAGCTGGTCACAGAATGACACTGGCTGAAGCCTATGACTAAGCAACTTGCTTTCCCATTTAGCTGTGAATGATGTGTGGTGTAGGGAGGCAAAGAAAATGTGATAAATGCACCTTACAAAATGTAATTAAAAAAACAAATAACCTATTCTGCTTTTTTTTTAGCCCCTGCAGTCACTGTCAGTTGCTGATTCACGATTAAAATCTGGAACCAATGTTCTCATTAATGCTCTGGGCAGCAACACCTGCTTGAAAAAGATTGATATCAGTGGCAATGCCATGGGAGACACTGGAGCAAAGATGCTGGCCAAAGCTTTACAGATTAATACGAGCCTTGGGTACGTGTGGTATATGTGTAATATGAGTCAGCCCCTCATATCACTGGGAGTACATAGCACGTGGGCTATTAGTGAAGATTACCAGGCAATTATTTCCCACACCTCAATGTTTTTACAGTAGTGCAGAGCTTCTCGAAAAGACAAAACCGCACTATGACTGTAAAGTCTGTGGGTTGTTTAGTTAATTAATACACAGACTACCAGAGTAACTTAAAACAGGACTTTACTATTCGAAGGTCAGGGCGAATCTGCCCAATAAATCCTGACACAGCACTTATATACCGGTGTGGTCACCGTCGGTATTACAGTATACAGAAGCCAACAAAGTAGTGCAACACCTAAAGTAGTTCTCTTAAAGGTAGACGGGTACATACACTACAATCCTCCCTTTTTAGCTTACAACATACTGATTCCCCATTAAACATACATTATAACATATATACAACTTTATGCAAGACAGTTCACAGATTCAGTCTCTCTGGAGGTTTCCGGACTCTGTCCGGATAACGCCTCGGTGGTGTCGTAACACCTGGCGGGGTAGTAGGTGCTTCTGGCAAGGTCGATTCGGCTTGAAGGACAGTGTCAGGTTCATCTGATTCCAGTATTACCAGATCGGAGGTAGGTGTTCTGGGTATCTCTGCCTCAACATTAACCGTGTAAGGTGATGGAGTAGGTTGGCCATTTGTGGCTGACCCTATGATCTGGTCAACATGGCGCCTTATTATACTGTCCCCAATGTCCACCGTATACATCAACGGCCCTAGCCTTTTTCCAATAGTTCCAGGCTGCCATTTCTCGGTACGGTAGTCCCGGGCCAAAACTTGTTGACCTATCTGAAAAGATCTAGTTGGCCTTTCATTCATGCCCTGGAATTGTCGGTTCTCTACGTCCCTTCTGACGTTTGGCTTAAGCAAATCCAGCCGGCATCTTAGCCGTCTATTAAAAAACATCATGGCGGGAGTTTGATTTGTGACCGCATGTGTTGCATTC
Source organism: Somniosus microcephalus (assembly GCF_052327205.1). Taxonomy (NCBI): domain Eukaryota; kingdom Metazoa; phylum Chordata; class Chondrichthyes; order Squaliformes; family Somniosidae; genus Somniosus; species Somniosus microcephalus. Next base: position 208,992,466 of record NC_140992.1, on the reverse strand, counting down.
CTGTACGCCAACAAGAAGCTATCCACCTTATGTTGTAAGTTAATGGCTTCATTACCCATGGCCTTTATGGCCTTCTTGAAGGTCTGGACAAACCTTTCAGCCAATCCATTGGAGGCGGGATGGTATGGGGCTGACGTGTAGTGCTTAACCCCATTGCTCTTTAAGAATTTCTTGAATTCTTCGGACACAAATTGCGGTCCATTATCAGAACAGATCTGTTCCGGCAGCCCATTCCTAGCAAACATGGTCCTTAACACTGTGATGGTTTTTTCCGTGGTGGTGGTGGACATCTTTATTACCTCCGGCCACTTGGAGTGTGCATCCACCGCTATTAGAAACATTGAGTCCATAAATGGACCAGCAAAGTCGATGTGTACCCTTTGCCAAGGAGATGAGGGCCACTCCCATGGATGCAGAGGAGCCTGTGGTGGCGCGTTTTGGACCTTCTGGCATCCTAGACAGCTCTTAGTGATTTCTTCGATGTCCCCATCAATGCCTGGCCACCACACAAACGCTCTTGCTAGGTTCTTCATTTTCACTCCACCCAGATGTCCCTCGTGCAGCTCCTTTAACACCTTCTGTTGAAGTTTGGGTGGAATCACCACTCTAGATCCACACATCAGGGTTCCTTGACACATTGACAGCTGTTCTTTTCTCTGCGAAAATGCTGGCAGCGTTGGTTTGCCCTGTGCTGGCCATCCCTCCACCGTTAAATCATAGACTCGTGAGAGAGTCGGGTCATTTCTCGTTTCGTTTTCAATCATCGAATTTGTTACTGGTAGACATTCCACTATGGATGAGTGGAACATCTCTACCGGGTCCACTGTAGTCGCTTCTTCTACTATCGGCAATGGCAAGCGCGATAACCCATCAGCATTTCCATGCTGTTTGGACCTTTTGTATTCGATGTCATATTGGTGTGCCCCAAGTAACACGGACCACCTCTGTAACCTTTGCGCTGTCATGGTGGAAACGGCCTTGTTAGGGTTGAATATGGACACCAACGGCTGGTCGTCTGTCAGTAATGTGAACTTCTTGCCTGCAGGTAATGATTGAATTTCTTTACGCCCCACACAAGGCTGAGGGCCTCCCTATCTATTTGAGCATAATTTCGCTCTGCGGAGGTCAATGATCGGGACGCGAATGCCACTGGCCTTTCCGAGCCATTTGGTAACTTGTGTGAAAGTACTGCTCCAATTCCATAGGGGGAAGCATCACAAGCTAGACGAAGAGGTAACGTTGGGTTGAAATGAGCCAACACTTCTTCAGAGGTAATCAACGCCTTGCTTCTGCGAAAGGCCTTTTTACATTCCTCACTCCACTTCCATGGTACTTCTTTCCGCAACAGAGCATTCAGCGGATGCAGCACCGTGGATAGATTCGGCAGAAACTTGTGATAATAATTAATCAACCCCAAGTATGATCTTAACTGTGATACGTTTTCCGGAGCGGGGGCCTTCACGACAGCTTCTATCTTGTCAGGTGACTTGTGCAGCCCCTCTCGGTCAATGACATGACCGCAGTACGAGATCCGTTTTTGGAAGAACTCACATTTCTTGCGATTAACTCGAAGGCCATATTCCTTCAACCTAGTGAGCACCAGTTTCAAATTTGTGAGGTGTTCTTCCTCGTCGTCTCCCGTAATCAGGATATCGTCTAAGTAACACTGCATGCTTGGAATTCCTTGTAATACCTGCTCCATGACCTTCTGCCAAATTGCTGGAGCCGAAGCTACCCCAAAAACCAGTCTATTATAACGATACAAGCCTCTGTGTGTGTTGATGGTGAGGTACTGACGCGACTCTTCCTCGACTTCCACCTGTAAGTATGCCTGTGCCAGGTCTATCTTGGTGAAGTGTTTCCCTCCAGCCAACGAAGCAAAGATATCTTCAATCCGCGGAAGCGGGTATTGTACCGTGTGAAGCATCGGATTCACTGTGATCTTGAAGTCTCCGCAGATGCGGACCTTCCCCGGTCCCCCTGGCTTGTTACTTGGTGAAGACTTCATGACGGGAACAATGGGCGTGGCCCACTCACTCCAGTCCACTTTTGACAGTACCCCTGATCGTTCAAGTTCTTCCAGTTCTGCCTCCACAGCAGGTCGTATCGCGTAAGGTACCGATCTGGCTTTGAAAAATTTTGGGCTTGCATGTTCTGCAATCTTAACCTTTGCTTTAATTCCTCGCCGTGTTCCCAGTCCTTGCTGGAATACCTCTTTAGCTTCGTCTAATATTCTGGACAACCGTTCAGGTTTGACATCTTCCTTTCCGGAATCTACCGTCATGGTGTTTAGTGAATGCCAGTCTATCTTTATTTTCCTGATCCACTCCCGTCCCAGAAGTGGTGGACCTCCCTCAGGCAACACATACAGGTCCATCCTTTGGTGCTCTTTGTCCTTGTATCTCACCTTGACTTCTATCTTTCCGATGGGGTATACTTTGTGCCCCGTGTATGTCTTCAATACTAGTTCCGTATCCCGTAGGGGAATATGCTTGAATAACTTTTTATAATCATGCTTATTCATGACCGTCAACGCCGATCCGGTGTCCACTTCCATTTTCACTTGGACTTTTGCAATCTGTAGTGTGATCCAGATAGCTTGTCGGTCAGCTTCATTACTCACATTGTGAATTCTCAGACTATCCAGTTCCTTGCAGTTGGAGTGTGAGTCCGAATTCTGTTCTTCCGGACTCTTCCTAGTCACCTCATGTACCTTTCTGTACCTCTTTTGTGGTGACTCATTATTGTTGGTCTTCTTTCCTGACCGGCATACCTTAGCTATGTGACCGAGCTTGCCACATTTCCTACATTCCTGGTTTTTAAACCAGCATTGGTTCTGGTCGTGTGTTGTCTTCCCACAACGATAGCATTTCATTGTACCCGAAGTAATTTGCTGCACCCTGAGTGCCGCTGCCTTTAGCTGCATTTCCGCTGTTCCTTTCGCTGCGGCTTCGTTCGATGCAGCAATAAGGACAGCCTTCACAAGTGTAAGATCGTTCTCTTCGAGCAGTCGTTTTTGTGTTTCTTCCTTCGACATTCCGCACACGAATTTGTCTCGCAATGCCTCTGTCAGATTCCCTCCAAACTGGCAGTGTTTCGCTAGTCTACGCAGTTCGACCAAGTATTCTGCGTTGCTTTCGTCTTTCCTTTGCGTTCTCGCATAGAATTTGAATCGTTCCGCCAACATCAACGGTGTGGGGTTCAAGTGATCCTTCAGAACAGTCACAATATCATCGAAAGTCTGATCCGCCGGTTTAGCTGGTGCTAGTAGATGCTTCAAGAGCCCGTATGTCTTCGCGCCCATCGAGTTTAGCAAGGTTATAGCTTTGTCATCTTCTTCTATTTTATTGGCCTCACAATAGATCTCAATGCGTTCCACATACGTGGCCCAGTCTTCTACCTCGGAATTAAAATCGTTGATGTTACCACGCTTAGGCATCTTCCTCTCTTCCTGATAACACCACGAATTATTTCTTTAAATTTTCTTTTATATTTTTTTTTCCCAAGATGGCGGTTCCCGCGAAAATGGCGGTTTCCCGCGCTTATCTTCTCTCCCCGCCCACTTCAATGGCGGTTCCCCGCTTCTGTCTTCTTCTCCGCCTAATGGCGGCTTCCCGCGTTTCTTCCCCTGGCGGGAGGGGTACACTTTCCCCACGGGCGACGGCCGCTGGCTTTCAGGTTCACAGCCTGCGCGTCGGCTTCAGTGCTTTCCCTTTTCTCGGCAGGGCAACCGGCGCTGGGTACACCCCGTTGACGGCGAACAGTTTCAGTCGCTGGGCTGGCTCTCGCTCGGTTCCCCTTGCTCGGGCTCTGTCTCTCTCCCGCTCGCTCGGCTCTACCGGCGCTGGGTACACCCCGTTGACGGCGAACAGTTTCAGCCGCTGGACTGGCTCTCGCTCAGTCTCCCTTGGTCGGCTCTGCCTCTCCCGCTCGCTCGGCTCCCAATCGCGCCTCCCAGCCCTCTCGCAGTCCGGTGCTTCCCTCCCCGGCTGCGGCTGAGTTTTTACATCTTCCCGCGCCTACGCTCCCGGTCGCAGCGCTTCGTGGCTTCGGTCGCTGCCCGGCCTTTTTCGCCGGTCGCGGTCTAGCTGTCTCATGACGCCGTTGAGTCCCCAGCCTGTCTGTACCGCGGCTTCCTTGCTCCACACTGCCCCAGTCTCAGCGCCTCTGGGCCCGACTTCTGTCCGGCTCCTTTCCCCCTCGACCGTGGTCGAGTGCACCGCCCTTATCCTCCGGTTATTCTTTTTACTTTTCCCTTACTCACAGTCACCGTGGCCGGCTTGCTTCTCGTGCTGATCGGCTCACTCCTCACCATGGCAGAAGGGACAGTCAGTGCCTGTTGCTGATGGAAGTCTTTGTCTCTGAATTCTTCCTCCTTTCCAGCTCTGCAGACTCGAATTTTCTCCCAGCAGAATGACGAGGGCGGTTGCCTCTTCTCGACGCTCGTTAACTGCTTCGGAAGTATTGTTGCCGCAGGGTACGATCGGACTCGTCGCCACTGTAAAGTCTGTGGGTTGTTTAGTTAATTAATACACAGACTACCAGAGTAACTTAAAACAGGACTTTACTATTCGAAGGTCAGGGCGAATCTGCCCAATAAATCCTGACACAGCACTTATATACCGGTGTGGTCACCGTCGGTATTACAGTATACAGAAGCCAACAAAGTAGTGCAACACCTAAAGTAGTTCTCTTAAAGGTGGACGGTTACATACAATAGTTCTCTTAAAGGTAGACGGGTACATACACTACAATGACCGTGGCACAACGCAAGCTACGCCATACACAGCGTCTTCATTTCGAATTGAGCCCGTGAAGTGAATAAAAGTGCCACACTTCATAAGGAACATGGAGTATAACAATGTCCTTACCCCGGAGACTATAATCAGCGTCCTTTAGTTTATGTGCAGCCAGGCAGTCTAACCACTTCAGGGCATGGTTAACAATACTATATTTCAATACACACTGGTGACTACAGATGTCATCATATGGAAATTTCACAATAGTCAGGGCAGACATGTTCGCAATATCTAATGTACATCGACCGCATCATTTTCCAGTAATTAAATGTTGATCCTCACTCAACAGACTTTGTGATTATCATCACAATCATTAGTACTTTGATGTGGACATCAATATACATCTGTGATATCCGATGCTTTGGCTGTTCACATTCATTACGAAACCACCCCTGACTTTCACAATATCTATATTATTTAAAACTAAGATACATGGGGTGATTTCAAGGCTGTGATCTCATTCTATGATTCAGCTTTTTTCTTGTGATTTATGTCACCTGTGATTCCCAACCTTGCAATCACTCCCAGTATCCATTATTCTCTAAATCAGAGATTTTCTAACTTTTCACAGAGCTATGTTGTTCAAGAGATGCATCCACCCTTCATTATCCCTACATTCACCTATTTCCTAAAGCTGTTTCACCCTCACACAATACTCAGTGTTAACTTTTTTTTTAATGTTGCCTTTGAGCAAAAGCTTGGTTAGTTTCCATTGTCAAATGCCAGTCTACCTCCTGAAATTATATGCATGGATATCATTTTCCATTTTTGTTCTCCTAATTAAGGCCCTAATTAAACACGATCTATAACAAGGACTGTTTGAACGCTACAACTAGTGTCAGCTTGGCTCAGTTTGTAACATTCTCACTTCTGAGTCAGAAGGTTGTGGGTTCAACTCCCACCCTGGATTTGAGCGCACAATCTAGGCTGACACTGTAGTGCAGTACTGAGCACTACATTGTCGGAGGTGGTGTCTAGTGGTTGAGATTTCATGGCACTATTTAAAGAAGAGAAGGGTTCTCCCAGACTCCTGGCCAATATAAGCTTTGTTCCAAACAAAAACAGCCCCAATGTGTATGTGCTGTGTTTACTACTTACTTTGATACAGTTTAAGCAAAAGTTGCTCAGAAGTAATTTGAAAGAAAATGAAAGACATGTTCCAATTATTCAATTATTTGGAGACATCAGGCTAATTTCCCCATTGGACATTCCCAGTGCGGGAAGTGCTGATCGGGAAATTGTAGACCCACAGCACCTGATTTCCACCCATTAATTTAAACGGGTGGTAATCAGGGGCTGTGTACGAGAGCCACTCTGCAGGAGCATCCGAACAGGGAATCAGCCCTGTCATCTGCAACAAATTGTACAATGTATTTCTCCTTTATTAATAATAATCTGGTACTTTTATTGGCACAGTGTTTGTATCATTGATTATTATCCAACTATAAGCAGTTTAAGTGCTCACCGTTGCAATAGAATGTATTTAATTTCTACGTTGGTTTAACAGAGGAAATAATGAAAGTCAAATCAGGCTGCAGTAAAGCTGCCATTTTCATAAGAACATAAGAAATAGGAGCAGGAGTCGGCCATTTCGCCCTTCGAGCCTGCTCTGCCATTCAATAAGTTCATGGCTGATCTTCTACCTCATCTCCACTTTCCTGCACTATCCCCATATCCCTTGATTCCCTTAATATCCAAAAATCTATCGATCTCTGTCTTGAATATACTCAATGACGGAGCCTCCACAGCCCTCTGGTAGAGAATTCCAAAGATTCACCACCCCCTGAGTGAAGAAATTTCTCCTCATCTCAGTCCTAAATGGCCGACCCCTTATTCTGAGACCGTGACCCCAGGTTCTAGACTCCCCAGCCAGGGGAAACATCCTCCCTGCATCTACCCTGTCAAGCCCTGTAAGAATTCTGTATGCTTCAATGAGATCACCTCTCATTCTTCTAAACTCTAGAGAATATAGGCCTAGTCTACTCAACCTCTCCTTATAGGACAATCCCCTTATCCCAGGAACCAGTCTGGTGAACCTTCATTGCACTCCCTCCATGGCAAATATATCCTTCCCTAGGTAAGGAGACCAAAATTCTACACAATACTCCAGGTGTGGTCTCACCAGGGCCCTATATAATTGCAGTAAGACATCTTTACTCTTATACTCAAATCCTCTTGTAATAAAGGCAGCGTACCATTTGCTTTCCTAATTGCTTGCTGTACCTGCATGTTAACTTTCATTGATTCGTGTACAAGGACACCCAGGTCCCTCTGAACACCAACATTTCCCAATCTCTTACCATTTAAAAAATACTCTACTTTTCTATTTTTCCTACCAAAGTGGATAACTTCACATTTCTCCACATTATATTCCATTTGCCATCTTCTTGCCCACTCACTTAGCCTGTCCAAATCCCCTTGAAGCCTCTGCATCCTCCTCACAACTTACATTCCCACCTAGCTTTGTATCATCAGCAAATTTGGATATATTACATTTTGTCCCCTCATCCAAATCATTGATGTAGATTGTGAATAGCTGAGGTCCAAGCACTGATCCTTATGGTACCCCACTAGTTACAGCCTGCCAACCAGAAAATGACCCGTTTATTCCTACTCTCTGTTTTCTGCCCGTTAACCAAGCCTCAATCCATGCTAATATATTAACCCCCAATCCCATGAGCCCTAATTTTGTTTAATAACCTCTTGTGTGGCACCTTATTGAATGCCTTCTGAAAGTTCAAATACACCACATATCTATTGAGGTTGTAATGAACAGAATAGATAATAAACCCCCTTATCTATTCTGTTAATTACAACCTCAAAAAACTCTAACAGGGAAATCATGTTTGACAAATCCTTCATAAATCCATGTTGACTCTACCCAATCCTATTATTATTTTCTAAGTGCCCTGTACCATGTCCTTAATAATAAATTCTAGCATTTTCCCTACTATTGATGTCAGGCTAACTGGTCTGTAGTTCCCCATTTTCTCTCTCTCTCCATTCTTAAGTAGTGCGGTTACATTTGCTAACTTCCAATCCACAGGAACCATTCTAGAATCAATGGAATTTTGGAGGATGACAACCATCCACTATCTCCATAGCCACCTCTTTCAAAACCTGAGGATATAGACCATCAGGTCCAGGGGATTTATCAGCTTTTAGTCCCATTAATTTCTCCAGTACTATTTTTTTACTAATACTAATTTCTTTCAGTTCCTCATTCTTGCTAGACCCTTGGTTCTCCACTATTTTCGGGAAGTTTTTTGCGTCTTCTTCCGTGAAGACAGGCACAAAGTATTTGTTTAATTTCTCAGCCATTTCCTTATTCCCCATTATAATTTCTCCTGTCTCAGCCTGTAAGGGACCCACGTTTACCTTTGCTAATCTTTTCCTTTTTACATACCTATAGAAGCTTTTACAGTCTGTTTTTATGTCTCTCGCTAGTTTACTCTCATTCTGTTTTCCCTTTCTTTATCAATTTCTTGGCCCTCCTTTGCTGAATTCTAAAATCCTCCCAATCCTCAGGCTTATTTCTCTTTTTGGGAACATTATAAGCCTCTTCCTTTGATCTAATACTATCTTTAACTTTTCTTGTTAGCCGCAGTTGGACCACTTTTCCTGTGGGGTTTTTGTGCCTTAAAGGAATGTATATTTGTTGTAAATTCTGTATTAATTCTTTAAATGCTAGCCATTGTTTGTCTACCATCATGCCTTTTAACGTAGTTTCCCAATCTACCTTAGCCAACTCGCCCTCATATCTACGTAGTTTGCATTGTTTAGATTTAAGACCCTAGTTTCAGATTTGACTAAATCACTTTCAAACTTAATATAAAATTACATAAGACATAAAACATAAGTTCTATCATATTAGGGTCACTCTTCCCTAAGGGCCCCTTTACTACAAGGCTATTAATTAACCCTTTCTCATTGCACAATACTAGATCTAAAATAGTCTGTTCCTTAGTTGGTTCCTCAACATACTGATCTAGAAAACTATCTTGTATACATTCCATGAATTCGTCCTCCACACTATTACTGCAAATTTGGTTTTCTCAGTCTATATGTAGATTAAAGTCCCCCATGATTACTGTATTACCCTTAAATACGAACATACGAATTAGGAGCAGGAGTAGGCCACTCGGCCCCTCAAGCTTGCTCCGCCATTCAATAAGATCATGGCTGATCTGATTAATCCACATCCTGCCTACCCCCAATAACCTCTCACCCCCTTGCTTATCAAGAATCTATCTACCTCTGCCTTAAAAATATTCAAAGACTCTGCTTCTACCGCCCTCTGAGGAAGAGAGTTCCAAAGACTCACGATCCTCTGTGAGAAAAAATTTCTCCTCATCTCTGTCTTAAATGGGTGACCCCTTATTTTTAAACAGTGACCCCTAGTTCTAGATTCTCCCACAAGAGGAAACATCCTCAGGATCGTATATGTTTCAATCAAGCCACCTCTTACTCTTCTAAACTCCAGCGGATACAGGCCTAGCCTGTCCAACCTTTCCTCATAAGACAACCCGCCCATTCCAGGTATTAGTCTAGTAAACCTTCTCTGAACTGCTTCCAACGCATTTACATCCTTAAATAAGGAGACCAATACTGTACACAGTACTCCAGATGTGGTCTCACCAATGCCCTGTATAATTGAAGCATAACCTCCCTACTTTTGTACTCAATTACCCTTGTTACATGCGCCTCTAATTTCCTAATTTATACTCTGCCCTACATTACAACTACTGTTTGGGGGCCTATAAACAACTCCCACCAATGTTTTCTGCCCCTTGTTGTTGCTTAGCTCCACCCAAACTAATTCTACTTCTTGATTTTCAGAGCTAAGATCCTTTCTCTCTCCTGTCTTTATCCCATCCTTTATTATCAGGGCCACCCCTCTGCCTTTTCCATTTTGCCTAACTCTTCTAAAAGTTAAGTATCCTGGAATATTTAGCTCCCAACCTTGGTCACTTTGCAACCACGTCTCTGTAATGGCTATTAGATGACACCTATTAATTTCTATCACCACTATTAATTCATCTATTTTGTTGTAAATGCTTCGCGCAGTCAGATATAGTGCCTTTAGCTTTGACTTTTTTCTGTTTTCCCTGATGTCACCTTAGTCACCGATACCTTACTACCTTTGCTACTCTCTCTGTCCCTTCCTGGCCCACTCTGCTTATCTTTACCCAAAACTCTGCTCTGCTCTAGAGCCTTGACATTTCTCTTGCTGCTTTTAAATTTACTTTTTCCTGAATCCTCCCACTCCCCCTTCATTAGTTTAAAGCACTGTCTACTGCCCTAGTTATTCAATTCGCCAGGACATTGGTCCCAGATGGTTTAAGTGGAGCCCGTCCCAACGGAACAGCTCACTCTTTCCCTGGTACTGGTGCCAGTGCCCCATGAAGCAAAACCCCTGCCTCCCACACCACTCTTTGAGCCACGCATTTAACCTTCTAATCTGCTTATCCCCATGTCAATGCAAAACAGTTTCAGATGCATAGCAATCAGAAAGTGGCAGTATAACTCGGGAGTCAATCCCGATCTGGCTCCCAAGTGTACTAAGGAAAATCTGTGCGAGTCCCACCCGCAGACCATCTGACACCAAGTGGGCATTATACCACGTACAGTGTGATTCCAGTGCAGTGTGTAACCGGGTTTGAGAAGCACTCAGACAGTCCACGGGATCTCCTGGGCACTTTCTGGCCCATTCTAACAGTATGAGAAACTGGACATTCCCGTCCACAAGCTACTGCCATTTAAAAAAAGTAGTTGCTGGGGGAGTGTAATATGTGAAAATGATGCCTTAATTTTTCTGTGCACTTTTAATTCTGATGTGATATAATGGTTATTGTTTTAAAAAACTAAACAAGAGATAGAATTGTTCAAACAAGATTACATTTTTATAGCTGATCACAATTAGCAGTTACTGCATTATGGATACGGTGTAAATGACATTTCTACCTGTGAGATGCATACTTCACCTGTGGCTAATTGAGGATATTCCACTCAGATTTGTGATGAAGGAAATACTATGCGGGTGTAAAGCAGTTAATGACAGTTTTGATTTTCTTAATGGCAGGACCGTGATTTGGGACCGAAACAACACTACAGCCGTGGGATTCCTGGACGTTGCAAGTGCTCTGGAGAGGTAATTGTGATATAATACGGTGTTAATATTGATCTTTTGTGCTATTTAGTTCTGCATTAAAATGTTAGAAGACAGGAGAAACGTGGCTTTTGTTGTTGACCAGATTGAAACAAATCAAAGATCTGATCCAGGTTCACATGATATTCGTACTTTTCTCTCACTCTTTGCGGCGCAGATACAGTGGGCTGAATGGCCTCCTTCTGAGCTGTAAATTTCTATGATTCTATATAAAATATAAGAGATTAATAAATGTAAAGCAGTTTAAATAAAATCAGTCATCAGCATTGCACTGTAATAATTATTGATTCCTCTGTATATGATGTTGGATTCATCGAATGTTTAAAAAAAGTTGTGGATTGAAATTCCACAGTGCGATATTAGCAACAAAGGCAAAGGAATTTCAGATGAACATGTTAAAGTGTCCATTACTGGTGTAGCACAGCGCTGTTTCAACTCGTTAAAGTTTTCTTTTTCAAAAATGTGTACTGAAGGAAAGGCTGTTTGCTTCATCCTTATTTTCACCCCATTGTTTTCTCCTGCTCTTACCCTTTTCTCTCTCCTCCACTCACATGCAAATCTACCAGCAAAGAGGAAAGCAGGTGATGTTCTCCCAGACAGTTCCATTCCAATGTTTCTCTTCAGCCAACCTCAAGGAGGGTTGCATGAGAATGGACCAGAGTTTGCTCTCCATTCCAGTTTGCCACTAACAGACAGCCAGAATCAGAAACCTATGAAATGGGGGAATCTACCTCATCTCCACAAATTTATGCTGTGCCGATCTTGCTGGTGTTGAAAGACTAGGATTTTGTTAGGAGAAAAAAGAACAGCTTAATGAGGAAAATCATTAAAATATCGACATCCGAACAACTCAAAATATGAAAGATTGGAGGATCATTATCACACAGTTTAGTCCAAGATCTAATATTCTTTCATCACTGTTGATGAGCTGTGATATAACTTATGAAATAAACATTAGGTGGAGATTAGAATGAATATCTATTCAAACACTCAGCAGCTTTTCTTGAATTGGAGCTAAATATTGCATCAAACAAACATTTAAAAATCTTAAATTCAAAACAGTAAAAAAAATTCTGAATACTTTGAAGCCTGACCTTTGGTCACCGACATATAAGGCCCAGCTGCGACACCCGAGAAAAGTGTTCATAAAGGAAATGAGGTTTAAAAAAAATTGTTGTGGTGACCAAAAGGTCTTTACTTGTTCTGTGTCAGTCTCTCCCTAGTTCCTGTTGATATTATTTTCTGATATGAATGAAAAGAGATCAATCATCACTGTCATGTTTGTTGACTGTTTTCAGGAATTATACGCTAAGATCAATGCCTTTACCGATGAGCGATGTGTCCCAGGCTTACCGCAGCAATCCAGAGAAAACAGAGGAAGCCCTGCAGAAGGTAAAGGCGCTCACTATTCTATTTGTGACAGCACTGCAGAATGGAAGATGTTGTGATTTTGAATCTGCCTATGGTACAGCACTGGCTTGGAAGTGTATAACATATAAAACTTAAATGGCCAATTCCTGATTTCCAGATACAGTCACATCTCCTTCGGAACAATCAGAGGAAAAATTTTATTCCCGAGCAGGCCTTTCGACTGCAAGAGGGAATTGTAACCAGCTCCACACAGCAGGTAAGAAGATGCTTCATCACTGATAGGAAAATTAGAATTTATTGTTAATTCTCACCTAACATATTCCTATTGTGAATAATCATTTGCTACACCTTACATTTACCATGCAGAAATGTATAAAGAAGTCATGCAAATTGCTATCTTTAGCAGTCAATAGGTAAATTGGCTTATTTTCTGGCCCCCATCATCATCTTCATCTACATGCTGCCCCTTGGCGACATCATCCGCAGACATGAGGTCACCTTCCAAATATACGCTGACCACACCCAGCTCTAATTCTTCACCACCTGATAGAGATCATTACTTTAATGTTCCCTTGTTAAAAACAAATAACAGTAACCAGGATGGGAGGAAAACATTGAGTTGATTTACATTGCAGCATTGCTGGTGTTAATGGAGCTGAAAATCTTAAAGCTAAGGTTTACCAGGCAAGGTCATTACCAAATCTGTACGATCTAAGATTAAACTGCAAAAAAGCTGAATTTGTGTTTTTGTATTTCTCAAGGTTCTGCGAAATGTACGATACTAACAAATTATCTGTGGTCAGTTGCTGAATATAAGGTTTCTTTTGTATACAGATGGTCATGAAGTTGGGAAAAGAGACTTCAGAAACCTGCTCCACAGAGCCAACAAGTGGCCAGAGCCTGAAACTAAATTGTGACAGTTGATGTAGCAAAGTTGAATGGGAAATGTTGACATAGAAATTTACAATGATAAATGTTGATAGAAAAGCATGTCCAAAAATTGTGACAACAGGAAGTAAGGCTTGTGGACAGTATGTACACACCCTAGGCAAGACATTTAACAATATATAGTGTCAAGCAATCAACCAAATCCACAATAACTTGTTCTCTTTTTGTACAGATGGTGGACAGTATGTGTGAAAAGGTGCAAGAACGTCTGAACATCATTAACAACGGGTCTGTGAAAGAAAGGGAAGAAGATGTAACATTTGCTGAAGAAATCATAAAGGATGCTAAGACATTAACCACTGTGAGTCCCTGAAAAGGCTGCTGCCATTTTAATTATTAAATATTTAAGAGTATATCCTCTTACTGCAGTGTCGTACTGGAGTGGAGGATCACTATTGTGGAATGTTTGTTGACATAATGATTTACATAAAGCCATTGTGAAGTATGTGATCCAGCATGGTTTCAATTATCTCAGTTCCCAGGAACATAATAGATTTAATAAGAATGTATATTTTACAATAAAGGTTTGACACATATTTTGTCATTGTATCTTGAATTTTATCTTGGATCGTGATAAGTACATTATTAATAGGAACAAATCTGAAGCATAAATCTGAACTGGTCCAAATTTGGCCAATTCGGATTACTGTACACCTCAGATAAATTCAGATTGAATATGTAGTTGGATTTTACCAGCCCTGAGGAGGCGGGTCTGGAGGCGGGACTGCTGGGAAAATCCCCAAAAATGGGAGCGCTGCCAACCCGCCTCCAACCAATCTTCCCAGGAGTCGGGTCCCCGATTTGCACAGGATCCCGACTCCTAGAGGCGGGAAGAGGATTACAGCCACTTAACTGCCTGTTAATAGATAGTTAACAGGCAGTTAAGAGGCTTTTTTCCATTTTTCAACTGCTGCTGTGGGCTCCCCGATGTCAGGGAACCCCGCCAGGGTAAGTGAGGCATGATGTGGGTCTACTGTAATTTTTGTGTATATATGACAGCTGCAGAAGTGGTTTAAAGGATTCAACGGGACACTGGTGAGTATCAGAGGTAAGGAAAAGTTATGAAAGTAGTGTTTAATGTGTTTAGATGTTTCTGCAAGTGACAAGCTGTGAAGTGTTTGTGTAGGCTCATCTCATTGGGAGACGTGACAGATGGCTTCTGCAATCTCAACTGCAGCTGCCATCTGTTTTATCCTAAGGAGAGAGTAATTGGAGAGCCTGAGTGCAAGAGCTCACCTTTGGACAGTGATTGTCAGTGTTTGACAGCACCTCAAAGCTGTAAACACTGACAATTCATCTGTCAAACAAGTGTGGTGCATATGCCTTTAAGAAAACCGGCAGATGAAGCGTCATCAATTGATGTCATCTGACACCGGCTTTCCCTTAATTGACCGGCAAGCCCGAAGGGCAGGCTTAACAAGGCCAATCAGGGGAAAATAGCATCAGCTCGTCAGACGTCGCTGGGGGTGGGACTGGAACCTGAAAACCAGCAGTCCCGCCTCGAACTCAGCCTTCCAGGTAAGATTCTGCCCAAAGGTTCAGTGTTATCAGGAATTTATTTTGGGAAACTGGAATTACAATGAATCCATTGGCACTAGCTCTAAATAGGCAGCATATTTGATATATGGAAGCTTTTTGGTTGTGGAATTTCCCATATTCTCAGAATTGACAAGTATATAACGTGGCCAGGCTATCCCTAACCAGGGCTACAGCTTCAGATGTACTGTACTCTTATGCATACACAAGTTTGCAAAAATTACCAACCGACTTACACCATCTGTTTTTAAAAGTGAAAAATAAATCCAACAATAAGACTTTGAAAAAAGTGTTGTGTTTGTACCGCTATACACAACTACATAAAATAATAAAGCAGCAGAGACTGAGAGTAACTTCAAGTGATCTTTACTGGGTAACTGGAACTTCGGCACTGACTATACAAATCGATACGCGTCTGTTATATACGCTCGCAACTAAGGATGTACATCCGCAAAACAAAGTAGTCCCTTCAATGTTGTATACATTACACTTCCTCCCCCTTTAGTTTAATAGTATATTAACGCAAAATTTCTATAATTAACATACAGAGCCTGTCTTTACAGTAACCTTTTGGTTTTCTTAAAAGTAACAAAATTCAAATTCCAACATAACATTTTATTTTGTCAACAGCCCTTTTACAAGTCAAGTCTCTGGGGAGGCCTCCTCTGCCTCTCTGGGTAACGTCTCTCCAGACTCTTTTGCTTTGGGGAATGAGACTGTACAGGTACAGTTGCATCAGGTGTGCTATCAGCACAGGTAGAGCTCTCAGCTGTGGATGAGGCTGGTGCTGATGCTGATGAATCAGGAGTGTCTGTTTCCATGTCTGGGCGAGGTATAGGGGTGTTTTGCACCTGAACATCCAGAATTTGGTCCACATGACCTCTCAAAATGTCCTCTCCCACATCCACTGTATACATCAGTGGTCCCTCTCTTGTGGCTATTGTCCCTGGTTGCCACTTTTCCATCCGGAAATCACGAGCAAGAACTGACTGTCCCACACTGAAGCTTCTTGTTGGCTTAGCATTCAAATGTTTGAACTGTTTGTTCTCTACATCATGATGTACATTCGGCTTAAGAAGGTCCATGCGAGATCTCAGGTTCCTGTTCAGAAACATCATCGCTGGAGTCAGATTAGTGGCTGCGTGTACTGTGTTCCGATAAGCAAAGAGGAATTTGTCTGTCTTGTGTTGCAGTGGTAGATTCTCGCTGTACATTGCTTTGATGGCCTTCTTGAAAGTCTGTACGAATCTTTCTGCCAAGCCATTTGTAGCTGGATGGTACGGGGCAGATGTGTAGTGCTTGATTCCATTTTTCCTCATGAAACCTTGGAATTCGTCAGAGACAAATTGTCGTCCATTGTCTGTGCAGATTTGTTCTGGTAGGCCATTTCTAGCAAACATGGTCCTCAGAACTGAAATGGTCTTTTCAGATGTGGTTAATTTCATTTTAATGACCTTGGGTCATTTCGAATGTGCATCGACTGCAATCAAGAACATGGAGTCCATGAACAGTCCAGCAAAGTCAATGTGCACACGTTGCCATGGTGATGAGGGCCATTCCCATGGATGGAGAGGGGCTTGTGGTGGTGCGTTCTGGACCTTTTGACATCCTGAGCAGCTCTTTGTCAGGTCCTCGATCTGTTTGTCAATTCCCGGCCACCACACGTAACCATGGGCAAGGCTTTTCATCTTTACTGTACCTAAGTGGCCTTCATGCAGTTCATCTAGCACTCGGTTACGAAGCTTGGGAGGAATCACGACTCGTGAGCCGCACATCAGTGTTCCCCAACACACTGATAACTGCTCCCTCCTAGCTGAGAATGCTGGAAACAATGAGTCACCATGCGCTGGCCATCCCTTCACAGTGATGTCATAAACTTTTGACAATGTAGGGTCATTGCGTGTTTCTCTTTCAATGAGGGAGTTTGTCACTGGTAGCTGCTCAACTATTGTTGTGTGAAATACCTCTGCTGAGTCAACTGTTGTAGTTCTCTCTGAGGTTGGCAGTGGTAAATGTGACAAACCATCGGCGTTGCCATGTTGCTTGGTCCCCTTGTATTCAATGACATACAGGTGAGCCCCTAGGAAGAGTGACCATCGTTGCAGCCGTTGTGCCGTCATCACTGGAACGCCCTTCCTTGGGTTGAAGATTGAAACGAGAGGCTGGTGGTCAGTTAACAGTGTAAACTGTTGACCATACAAGTAGTGGTTGAATTTCTTGACTCCCCACACAAGGCTGAGGGCTTCTCGGTCAATCTGTGCATAATTGCATTCAGCTGTAGTCAATGATCTTGAGGCAAAGGCTATTGGTCTTTCGGAGCTGTCTGGGAACTTATGTGACAACACTGCACCAATGCCATGGGGTGAAGCATCACATGCCAGTCGAATAGGTAAGGATGGGTCAAACTGAGCTACCACCTCTTCTGAAGTAATGAGTCTTTTACTCTCTTGAAAAGCTTGTTCACAGCTGTCACTCCACTTCCATTGTGGCCCTGTCTGTAGCAATGCATTTAGTGGATGTAACACTGTGGATAGGTTGGGCAAGAACTTGTGATAGTAGTTCACCAGTCCAAGATATGATCTCAACTGAGACACATTTTCAGGTGTTGGTGCATTAATCACAGCTTCAATCTTGTCTGGAGACTTGTGTAAACTGTCCTTGTCAATCACATGTCCACAGTATGAGATTTCCTTTTTGAAAAACTCACACTTGTCTCGGTTCGCTCGAAGCCCATACTCTCATAACCTGATGAGCACCTGTTCGAGGTTGGAAAGATGGTCATTGTTATTCTTGCCAGTAATGATGATGTCATCAAGATAACACTGAGTACCTGGGATCCCCTGCAGGACTTGGTCCATTGCCCTTTGCCAGATTGCAGGAGCTGATGCTATTCCGAATACCAGCCGATTGTACTGGTAAAGGCCTTTGTGCGTATTTATTGTCAGGTACTTCTTTGATGCATCATCAATTTCCATTTGGAGATAGGCCTGGGCCAAGTCAATCTTTGTGAAGCGTTCCCCTCTTGAGAGGAAAGTAAAGATGTCCTCAATGCGAGGCAATGGGTACTGTACTGTGTGGAGGACTGGGTTAACAGTCACTTTAAAGTCTCCACAGATGCGCACTTTTCTTGGCTTTCCTGGTTTTGTGCTGGAGGTTTTCTTCATCACTGGAACTATAGGTGTGGCCCATTCACTCCAATGCACCTTGGACAGGACCCCTAACTGCTCCAAGTTCTCCAGCTCTGCTTCTACTGAAGGACGAATTGCATAAGGCACTGGTCTGGCCTTGTGGAACTTTGGATTTGCGTTCTCCTCAATCTTAATTTTTGCTTTCATGCCCTTAAGTGTTCCTATTCCCTTCTTGAACACTTCCTGAGAGTCAGAGAGTATTTGTGACAGTCTCTCAGGAGTGGCGTTGCTGTCCTCCTTTGCTGACACAAACAGTGCTTGGATGGTGTGCCAATCCAACTGTATTTTCCTGAGCCATTTGCGTCCCAGTAATGGTGGTCCTCCATTTTCCACTACATAGAGGTTCAATTGCGGTATTTTTTTTTCTTTGTATGTCACTGTCACTTTTATTTTACCTTTGGGGCACACTCTTTGTCCTGTGTATGTCTTTAACAGTACTTTAGTTGGCCTTAGCGGTATGTGTGAAAACAGTCATTTGTAGTCATGTACAGAGATCACTGTTAAAGCTGAGCCTGTGTCCAACTCCATTTTCAGCCTAACTCCTGCCACTTTTGGAGTAACCCATATTATTCTGTGATCCCCTGTCTCTTTCACACTGTGTAGTTTTAGACAAGCCAGATCCTCTTCCTCTGAGTCTGTGTCACTTCTTCCTTTATCTGAACTGTCTCCAGTCACGTGGTGTACCTTCTTGTACCTATCTTTGAAAGGTTTCTTGTTTTCAGTCACTTGGTGTACTTTTTTGTTACTCTGTATTGTATCAGTTTTCGGCTTCTTATTTGCTTTGCAGACTCTTTCAATGTGCCCTCGTCTGCCACATTGTCTGCAGTCTTTGTCTTTAAACCAACAGTCATTGTGGTCATGTGACATTTTGCCACAGTGATAGCACTTCTTTTCTTGTTTCAGTGACATTTTATTAGTTGAATATTCCAGGGATTTTTGTTGAATTCTTAAATGGTCTTGGAGTGTGTCCACTATTTGTTTAAATGTTTTGTTTGCTGGCTTTTCAGGGGTTAATAAACTACGTAGCAGCCCATATGTCTTTGCGCCCATAACACACAGCAAAACAGTGGCTTTCTTTTCTACCTCCACTCCGTTAGCCTCACAGTACAACTCCACTCTTTCAATGTAAGTTGCCCAGTCTTCAATGCTGCTATCAAATGCTGCAATCGTGCCAATCATCGCCATTTTTTTTTTCCAAACCTGTTTTTCTTTCTTTACTAGTTAGCTAGCGTCATGCAAGTCCTGTGCACTTTTCACTTGACTTACGTATCCCCTGCCTAGCTTAGCAAGCGTGCTCCGTTTTCTCTACCTTCTCGCTCCTTCCAAATTTCGGTGTCCTCTGGATGCGATGCCAGAATAGGAAGACGTAGGTTCATAATTCTCATCGCCAATTTGTTGTGTTTGTACCGCTATACACAACTACATAAAATAATAAAGCAGCAGAGACTGAGAGTAACTTCAAGTGATCTTTACTGGGTAACTGGAACTTCGGCACTGACTATACAAATCGACACACGTCTGTTATATACACTCGCAACTAAGGATGTACATCCGCAAAACAAAGTAGTCCCTTCAATGTTGTATACATTACAAAAAGCATTTGACATTTTTCTATGAAACGATACATTAGCGTCCTGTCTGCCTGCTTTTGAGCCTCTTATTGAAAGGGTGGGGGTGGGTGGGGTGTGGAAGTGAGTGAGAGTAAGATTAGATGGTTTATGTGGAGAAGAAGACAAGCACAGTCTTGAGGGGCTGAATGGTCTGTTCCTGTTTTGTAACATTCTATGATCTCAGTGATGACAAGTTTTTCCAACTCCTGGTAATTAGCCGAGTAGGGTAGTAGAGAAGCAGCCTTATAGGCAATTAAAACACAGTGGGCTGGGAGAGTTGGAATACTTTGCTGGGCTGAATGACCTTTTTTCATCCTTATCTTTTCTCGTATTCTAACTAGTTAGCATCGAAGGAAATCGGGTTACCGCTTGCCTCATTCTCCTAGAAATGCATTCCTGTCACTGGATCTTGGAGCATTTCTGCTCATTAACACCTACCTCTATCTTTCAACTCCCCACCCTCCTTGATACAGGTTGGAGAAGAAGTGAAAATTTGAGGGGCAGTGTTATGAAACCTTAAAAGTTCAGCTTTAAAATTGTTTTTAATTATTAATGATGTTACAAACTTTTATTTAATTTTTATTTACCACCATGAATTACTCTCTGCTTCTCTCTTTCCATCTCTCACTTCTTGTGTTACAGCTGTTACCAGCCTTGTATCAAGTGGGTAACACTCCACCTTTAGTAAGGACAGTGCAGGGCAGGCTGAAGTCAGCTGCTGAAGAGGTCTCCCAGGCTGTAAATGAGGAAATCCAGGTATGAACTAGCTGTACAACTGATTTGGTTCTTTAAAAGTTCTGCGCACCGTTTTCCCCCACAGATTTTGTGCTGATGGTTTTCAGTGTTTACAATATTACCACTATCTGGGAAATCAAGATGCCTTCTTATTCTACTGATTCTATGATGCTAAAGAATATGGGGATGAAACAACATCATTTGAGTGCTTGTCTCTGGTCTGTCTCTCCTTTCATTTCCTAGTTTTTCTGCCCTTGTGGGTCTTCTCTTTATCTCTCACATAGTTTTTCTCTGCTGTGGCAGATTTCCTGTGGGTGTTCTCTTTAGGACCTGCTGTGCTGCTTTGTTAGTCGGGCTCCAACCTTTTGGCTATTCCATGGCCAGACAGGGAACTTGGACAGCGGGTGGAGCTTAGACAAGGATGGACCTGCTCACGCATGCATGGAACCACAGATGGAGCAATTAGCATGTGCACAGGGCCACACATAGATCTGCTTGTGTTTGTACAGGGCATTTTTGGATACATAAATTGAAAACTGTTTTTCAGATCTGAAAATTCAGGGAGTCACTCCCAAAACTGGATTGTTTGATTCAAATCTGGATGGTCGCCTTAAGTGTAAATGGTATCCAGAATCTCATTTGGATTCAAATATACAAACATAGTCCTAGTCTGAATCAACAGTTAACCTGGGCTTAAATGGGGCTTATGGTTGGTAATCAGTTAAATGTAGGCTGCCTAGCCACTCTTTCATGAATGGGGATGCTATAACAGTCCCAGTGTGTCATTATTCATCCAATCTGCTTCTCCTGGGATGAATCAAGACTCACTGACTGCTAGAAGCTGTCCTCAGGCTCAGTGCCGGTCCTGCACCCTCAATACTTGCTGCCATGAGGTCTCTTGGCTGAGCAGAGCAGGTCTCCACCTTTGAGGCTTGGCTGCTGACCCAGAAATCCTGCTTGTGGGATACCATGTGTAGTTCGCTGGTCTTCTGAGCACAAGAGCAACTAAGATCTGCCTCCCCATAGTCCAAGAGTACAATTATAGGGAAGACTGCCCCAGGATAAGAACATAAGAAATAGGAGCAGGAGTAGGCCAATCGGCCCCTCGAGCCTGCTCCGCCATTCAATAAGATCATGGCTGATCTGATCCTAACTGCCAATCCACTATCACAGAACCATCTCCTGCATCTAACAGAATTAGACACACGAAATAGGAGCAGGATCAGGCTACACGGCCCCTGGGCCCGCTCCGCTACCCACAGGGCCATGACCGATCCGAACCTAGACTCACGTCCAAATTCCTGCCCGCTCCCCGTAACCCTTAATTCCCTTTACTTCTAGGAAACTGTCTATTTCTGTTTTAAATTTATGTAATGATGTAGCTTCTACAGTTTTTTGGGGCAGCATATCCCATGGACCTACCACCCTCTGAGTGAAGTAGTTCCTCCTCATCTCAGTTTTGAAAGAGCAGCCCCTTATTCTAAGACTATGCCCCCTAGTTCTAGTTTCACCCATCATCGGGAACATCTTCCCTGCATCCACCCGATCTAACCCCTTCACAATCTTATATGTTTCAATAAGATCGTCTCTCATTCTTCTGAACTCCAATGAGTAGAGTCCCAATCTACTCAACCTCTCCTCATATGTCCATCCCCTCATCCCCGGGATTAACCGAGTGAACCTTCTTTGTACTGACTCGAGAGCAAGTATGTCCTTTCTTAAGTATGGACACCAAAACTGTACGCAGTATTCCAGGTGCGGTCTCACCAATACCTTGTACAACTGAAGCAATACCTCCCTATTTTTATATTCTATCCCCCTAGCAATGAAAGCCAACATTCCATTGGCCTTCTTAATCACTTGCTGAACCTGCATACTAACCTTTTGAGTTTCGTGCACCAGGACCCCCAGATCCCTTTGTACTTCAGGATGTGATGCATGACCCTGGCACATCAATTCTAGGCTTCCTGAGTGCAGGAGGGCATGTGGACTAAACCTTTAAATGCATTGCCCCTCTCTGCCTGAAGCACCTCCAGAAAGAGGTTTTGCTTCTGTCAAAGCAGCAGAGCCTGTCTGAGCCATTGAAAAGCACACGCAGAAGAGAACTGGCTCTCTTCTCTGAGCTGTGAGTCTTCAATGACTGACAGCTTCAAAGAATCAGAAGTGCCACTATATTGAACAGGGGTAGCGAAGGCCTGAATGGGGCTGGGAAGGACATCACCCACAACAGAGGAGAAACCTCCTTGCAGTATGCAGTCCCGCAGAGAAGGATTGTGACTGGACTGCTGTGTTTTAGTTATACTATACCAGGTATAGTATTCTTGCATCACCTCTCTTTTGGGTATTGGATGAGTGTAGGTTTGTGATTGTGAGGGTGTTTTTACGATGCAAAGGGACAGATAGGGTTGTAGTCTGATGCTGTAGTTTGTGAGTGTTTCGTATTTATAGAGGCAAGAACTGGTTGTGGTGTTTCAACTCAATAAATTGTATATGTGTTACTGCAGCTTCTGCCTTCATCTCTCTTTTGAACTGAGATCCACTTTGACCTAGCCCTTTACCTATACTGCTCGGGGGTTCCCAGGGTTACTTAAACATGGGTATCTTTTCTGGTATCGTAAACTATGGCGGAATCCCTTTCTGGGAATACAAACGTAAAAGAGTCCCACAGCACAAACACATGTTAAAAAGAGACCAAGCATCCTTAAAATTATTTGCAAGTTCTCATAAAACATTTCAGAAAATTAATCGTCTCTTTTCCATTTTCTTCTTAGGCACTCATTCAATCCCTCATGGACTCCACCAGCAGCCTCTGTCCCAATGTTCTGCAGAAAGCCAACATACAGGAACAGCTCATTAACAGAGTGTCCGACAAAATCTTCATCCCCAAGGACTTTGCAAGGAGCGTGATTATGGAACAAGCTGGGATTGAGATTGTGAACAAACTCAGGTCTGGATAGTCCTCCATTAACTACATTTAATGGGGAAGAAAAGTCTCCAAGAGATTTTTGTTCAAAGTGCTCCCCCAATGTCCATTCAGAAAACATGCATTGTTGGAGATATAGCTTGATATTTTTTTTAAACTCCATTTTTTAAAAACTCAGCAGAGGCTCATCATCTTTTTATCAATGCATTGTTTTTGAATGGACAACGAGCGAGTATCGTGAGCAAAAAGTCTAGAATGAGGCAAGTGGCTTTCCTCATTAGTAGCTATTTTGTGAAAAGTAGTCCACCTGGATTTTCTTTCCCTTTTAATAACTAAATTTCCTTGAGCCTACCTCTGCAAAATGTTTTTGTCCCTGTGTAATAATTAGCAGACAATAATAAATCTCATTTCAAAAGGCAAATCATTTTTAAATGTATTAGCACTATTAATTTTAGAAATGGTGGCTAAAACATTTGTTGGGTTTTGTCTTCTGGATACCTGGTCATGTTAACATGAGAGCAATGGATTCAAATGATGAGCTTTAGCAGAGAGCGGCTCATTAATTAATAGCATCTCTCTCTTGGCTTTGGGTCACAAGTGAAATGAGCTGTGAGAGTTTCCGTCCTATGTGCAGTGGACATTAATAGCGCAAAGCTGCCTATTTGATGTTAATTAGCTCAGCAAAGCCAGAGGAAGAGAATCGGGACTGGAAATGTCAAACCCTGTGTGTGACTCTTGTAAGGTTGGAGCTTAAAGTGCAATGTTAGGGTAACAATGGGGAATGCTTGACCTCAGACCCATTCCTCAGTTGGTCACCGTGGAATTTATTGCTAGATTTAAACCAGTAACATCCTCCCTCCTCCACTACAGCTGTGCCATTCATCTAAAAAGAGCGCAGAAACCAGCAAATTACTTTGGAACGTGAAATGTTTGGTTACTATTCTTTTTAAGAACATAAGAACATAAGAAGCAGGGGTAGGCCAGTCGGCCCCTCGAGCCTGCTCCACCATTCAATAAGATCATGGCTGATCCGATCTTGGCCTCAACACCACTTTCCCGCTCTCTCCCCAAAACCCCTCAACTCCCTTGTAGTTCAAATGTCTGTCAATCTCTGCCTTGAATATATTCAATGACTCCGCCTCCATAGCTCTCGAGGGTAGAGAATTCCAAAGATTCACCACCCTCTGAGAGAAGAAATTCCTCCTCATCTCTGTCTTAAATGGGCGACCCCATATTCTGAAACTATGCCCCCTAGTTCTAGATACCC
Organism: Somniosus microcephalus; assembly: GCF_052327205.1. Taxonomy (NCBI): domain Eukaryota; kingdom Metazoa; phylum Chordata; class Chondrichthyes; order Squaliformes; family Somniosidae; genus Somniosus; species Somniosus microcephalus. Next base: position 208,967,920 of record NC_140992.1, on the reverse strand, counting down.
CCACGAGGGGAAACATCCTCTCAGCATCCACCCTGTCAAGTATTTTGTCAAGTATGATTCCACTTTCTTTATTAAATCCATGGCTTCTTCATAAAGATAGCAGGGAAGGAATGTCCAGCCAAATAAAATGCCACTTTCAAGCTGGCCTGGTGGTGTGGCGTGCTGATGCCCTGGAATGGGTGATGAGGACATGGGTTTGTGCCCACACAGCAGCGGTACAATGTTAAAACAAATTCAGCACCAGCCTAGCAACATATCTCCTAGGTGATGCCTCTACACTCTGCTTCTCACTTTGAAAGTGCCTCTGAATCTCTGCTGGACAGTGCTGGGGACAGAAACACACATTTGATCTGTTTTCAGTCACTTTTTAAAATGTGTTTTCTAAATTGTGCATTCACAGAAGCTGCAGGGGTGGGGCGGGGGGGTGGGGGTAATAACCACTTCATATCATCGCTTTGTAGATCCATTCCTCTCCAATGGAACTGCACTTGCATTAGTGTCGTTAATAACCAGCTCACGATGCAAAGTAAAACTGATTTTTGCTGCGTTGTCACTAGGGTGATTCCAACAACAGAGAACTCTTGATTAGTTCCAATAAATAACAAATGGTGTTTGCTTTGTGTTGACACAGTGAAGTGAAGCTCAGTATCACTGCTGCTCTAATTGACCACATTGTGGACCACATCCTGAAGGACCTGACCATTGCTCAGCAGAAGCTTGTGAGTGTTAGAACGCGCTGTTGTGTTCCGTGTTTTTAATCACAGTGATGGAGTCAAATCTAATAGGAAAATAACCATATAATTCACGTAAAAGTGATTTAATAAACTACAAATGATGTAGAGTCTGCCATCCGGAGGGCTGAAGTCCTCCTTGCCCCCAGCCTACCACCTTTCCCTACCCTTCCCCAACACCCTCCCATTCCCCATCCCCCTCCTCCCATTCCCCATCCCCCTCCTCCCATTCCCCATCCCCCCTCCCATTCCCCCTCCCCTCCCCACCCCACCCATTCTCCCTCCCCTCCCCACCCATTCCCCATCCTCCCCCTCCCCACCCATTCCCCATCCCCTCCACCTCCCCTCCCACCCATTCCCCATCCCCTCCCCACCCAATCCCCTCCCCACCCATTCCCCATCCCCTCCCCAATCCCCTCCCCCTCCCCTCCCCAATCCCCCCCCTCCCCAATCCCCCCCACCCATTCCGCATCTCCTCCCCCCACCCATTCCCCATCTCCTCGCCCCGACCCATTCCCCATCTCCTCCCCCCCACCCATTCCCCATCTCCTCCCCATTCCCCATCTCCCCCACGCCCATTACCCCATCTCCCCCCGACCCATTACCCCATCTCCCCCCCACCCATTACCCCATCTCCCCTCACCCATTACCCCATCTCCACCCTCATTCCCCATCTCCCCCCCCACCCATTACCCCATCTCCCCCCCACCCATTACCGCATCCCCCCCATTACCCATCTTCCCCCCACCCATTCCCCATCTCCCCCCCCACCCATTCCCCATCTCCTCCCCCCCCACCCATTCCCCATCTCCTCCCCCCACCCATTCCCCATCTCCCCACCACCCATTTCCCATCTCCCCCCCCACCCATTCCCCATCTCCTCCCCCACCCATTCCCCATCTCCTCCCCACCCATTCCCCATCTCCTCCCCCCACCCATTCCCCATCTCCCCCCCACCCATTCCCCATCTCCCCCCCACCCATTCCCCATCTCCTCAGCCCCCACCCATTCCCCATCTCCCCCCCACCCATTCCCCATCTCACCCCCCACCCATTCCCCATCTCCTCCCCCCCGATCCATTCCCCATCTCCTCCCCCCGCACCCATTCCCCACCTCCTCCCCCCCACCCATTCCCCATCTCCCCATCTCCTCCTCCCCCACCCATTACTCCATCTCCCCCCCCACCCATTCCCCATCTCCCCCCCACCCATTCCCCATCTCCTCCCCACCCATTCCCTCCCCACCCATTCCCCATCTCCCCCCCACCCATTCCCCATCTCCCCCCCACCCATTCCCCATCTCCCCCCCACCCATTCCCCATCTCCTCCCCACCATTCCCCATCTCCCCCCAACCCATTCCCCATCTCCTCCCCGCCCATTCCCCATCTCCCCCCCCCACCCATTCCCATCTCCCCCCCATTCCCCATCTCCCCCCCCACCCATTCCCCATCTCCCCCCCCACCCATTCCCCATCTCCCCCCCCACCCATTCCCCATCTCCCCCCCCACCCATTCCCCATCTCCCCCCCCACCCATTCCCCATCTCCCCCCCCACCCATTCCCCATCTCCCCCCACCCATTCCCCATCTCCCCCCCCACCCATTCCCCATCTCCCCCCCACCCATTCCCCATCTCCCCCCCCACCCATTCCCCATCTCCCCCCCACTCATTCCCCATCCCCTCCCCACCCATTTCCCATCTCCCCCCCACCCATTCCCCATCCCCTCCCCACCCATTCCCCATCCCCTCCCCACCCATTCCCCATCCCCTCCCCACCCATTTCCCATCCCCCCCACCCATTCCCCATCCCCCACCCATTCCCCATCTCCCCCCCCACCCATTCCCCATCCCCCCCACCCATTCCCCACCCCCACATTCCCCATCCCCCCCACCCATTCCCCACCCCCCCATTCCCCATCCCCCCCACCCATTCCCCACCCCCCATTCCCCATCCCCCCACCCATTCCCCATCTCCTCCCCCCCATTTCCCATCCCCCCCACCCATTCCCCATCCCCCCCCACTCCCATCCCCCCCCACCCATTCCCCATCCCCCCCACCCATTCCCAATCCCCTCCACCCACTCCATCTCCTCCCCCCCACCCATTCCCCATCCCCTCCCCACCCATTCCCCATCCCCCCCCACCCATTCCCCATCCCCCCCCACCCATTCCCCATCTCCCCCCCCACCCATTCCCCATCTCCCCCCCCACCCATTCCCCACCCCCCCATTCCCCATCCCCCCCACCCATTCCCCATCTCCTCCCCCCCATTTCCCACCCCCCACCCATTCCCCATCCCCCCCACCCATTCCCCATCCCCCCCACCCACTCCCCATCTCCTCCCCCCCACCCATTCCCATTCTCCTCCCCCCCACCCATTCCCCATCTCCTCCCCCCCCACCCATTCCCCATCTCCTCCCCCCCCACCCATTCCCCATCTCCTCCCCCCCACCCATTCCCCATCTCCTCCCCCCCACCCATTCCCCATTTCCTCCCCCCACCCATTCCCCATCTCCTCCCCCCCACCCATTCCCCATCTCCCCCCCACCCATTCCCCGCCTCCACCCCCAGCCATTCCCCATCTCCTCCCCCCCACCCATTCCCCATCTCCTCCCCCCCGACCCATTCCCCATCCCCCCCACCCATTCCCCATCTCATTCCCCATCTCCTCCCCCCACCCATTCCCCAACTCCTCCCCCCCACCCATTCCCCATCTCCTCCCCCCACCCATTCCCCATCTCCTCCCCCCCACCCATTCCCCATTTCCTCCCCCCCACCCATTCCCCATCTCCTCCCCCCACACATTCCTCATCTCCTCCCCCCCACCCATTCCCCATCTCCTCCCCCCACCCATTGCCCATCTCCTCCCCCCCCACCCATTCCCCATCTCCTCCCCCCCACCCATTCCCCATCTCCTCCCCCCCACCCATTCCCCATCTCCTCCACCCCCACCCATTTCCATCTCCTCCCCCCCCACCCATTCCCCATCTCCTCCCCCCCACCCATTCCCCATCTCCTCCACCCCCACCCATTCCCCATCTCCTTCCCCCCCCACCCATTCCCATCTCCTTCCCCCCCCACCCATTCCCCATCTCCTCCCCCCACCCATTCCCCATCTCCTCGCCCCACCCATTCCCCATCTCCTCGCCCCGACCCATTCCCCATCTCCTCCCCCCGACCCATTCCCCATCTCCTCCCCCCCACCCATTCCCCATCTCCTCCCCATTCCCCATCTCCCCCCACCCATTCCCCATCTCCTCCCCCCCACCCATTCCCCATCTCCTCCCCCCCACCCATTCCCCATCTCCTCCCCATTCCCCATCTCCCCCACGCCCATTACCCCATCTCCCCCCCACCCATTACCCCATCTCCCCCCCACCCATTACCCCATCTCCCCCCACCCATTACCGCATCCCCCCCCCATTACCCCATCTCCCCCCCACCCATTCCCCATCTCCCCCCCCACCCATTCCCCATCTCCTCCCCCCCCACCCATTCCCCATCTCCTCCCCCCCCACCCATTCCCCATCTCCCCCCCCACCCATTCCCCATCTCCCCCACCACCCATTCCCCATCTCCCCCACCACCCATTCCCCATCTCCCCCCCCCCAATTCCCCATCTCCTCCCCCCC